>NW_009953960.1:562000-596996 GCF_000747805.2 Chaetura pelagica
TGTTTAGGGAAGGTAAAAAAAAAATGGGGGGCGGGTGTGTGTGTGTGTGTGTGTGAAAGGAGCTAAGTACACAGTGTAGAATGGAAGATTTCTTTGCAGACTGAAAAAAATACTATGTATGGGGGCTAATGACTCCAGCATCTTCAGTGGCTTCTCAGTAGCAAAGGACATGGTGAAACAAAACCTCTGGAGAATGCAAAACCTGAGTTTCCAGTGGAAACAGCAAGAAGTAGATGCACTCATCAGCAGATGGAAAGACTGAAGCTAAGGGAGTATGACAGCTCCCTTTTTGAGAACGCACATGGAACCTAACCAAAGCTATGAAGTAGAACAACTCATACCCTTGTCATACCCTTTGTGTATTGCATAGGTGGAAAAGAATCTAAATGCTAAATGGAAACATCCTTGATTGACTGATACCCTGTTATCCAGTGCTTAATCCTTGCTGGAGCAATGTAGGATAGTAAAATGCAGCAGCTGACCTCTCCTCATTAGGTAAAACAAGATCAGCTTTTCCTGAATTATGTGGTACAAAAGTATCTGCTTGATGAGGCACAGCTAGAAAGCAAAATCTTTTCAATATATTGACTGATTTCAGTTTCTAAAATAGGGTATTGATTTATCCTACCACATAGGAAGAAAAGACATTAAAGGAAAATAAAAGGAAGAAAACCAAGAGCATCTTAATCTATGATCTTCCTTTTGATTTTAAATGAGAAAAATAACCTTATGAGCAACTGTTAAAGACAATATTTTTAGTTTATGAAAGAAAAGCAATTTCATTTTTTCCTATTCCAAATAAAAAAAGAGACGAGAAATAAAAATACAATGCAAAATACTTAAGCCAAACACCAGTTCACAAACTGAATGGCTAGCTTTACAGATGTGTATATTGTCCATAACAATTAGCAGACACAGAACATTGTAAAGTACTAAGAAAAGTTACCTACCTAGTCTCCAGTGGGATGTTACTGTTAAGTAACCAGTTGTCCTGAGCATGGGCTGGCTCTTGAGTGCTGGCTGGTTGGTCTCCAGAAAGAGAGTGGTCTGTAGGAGCTGGGCTGGGGTTGCTGCGAGGAGTGAAGTTCCCTCTGTTTAGGGAGTTGATGGAGGCTGCGTGGTGTTGATTTGGGGTGTGAGCATGTGATATTGGAGGTGGTGGAGTTCTAAGTCTTGAATGATTTTGAAGATTTGGAGGATGATCTAAAAGATAAGTAAAATATGTTTAAGGTTGATGATTGGAGTTGGTCTATTCTGCACTCACTTTGTGTAGGCAGCTCCAAAAAGTATGAAAGCTGGGATGTCACATATCCTAAATCAAACTCAAAAGGGTAACATAGCATATGCTCTAATGACACATCTATTGATTCCCCAGCTGGCTACAAAAATAGTGCAGTTCCATGCACAAAAGTTATGAAGGCTTAAAGCACTGCAAAAAGGCTGTCCTGACAGCTAAGTTAACTCCGATGAACAACTGCAGGTTGCACAATGCAATCTGTCTGTGACACTGATTTGTGATAAAGCATGAAAAATGCAGCCACCCCATACAGATAACACTTTGGAGCAATTTTATGATGGATATACTGCTCCCAGTGAAGTCTGTTGTCTGTTTTGCCAAAGAAGTTTCAATAGTTAAGTCAACAAGAAGACTGAAAATACATTTAATCATAGATTGAGTTTAGGGAAAGCCATAAAACTGTGTCAGGTTTATACAATTTAACAAAATCCAATAGTTTGTACTGTTAGAGGTGTACTCACACTGAGTGAAAAAATGCATGTAGCATCAAAACTGAGGTGTCAGGAAAATGAAACAACATATGGTGAAGAAAGATGTAAAGGTTAGTGATATGGCTACTTTGAGTAAAAGTCAAAGTATTTGTCAGCCAAGAATCTCAAGGAGGTAGATTGAGGAATCAAACACTATGGAAAGAACAGCCCAGTGCTGAATATATTTGGGGAGAGGGTTGGGTGGTTTTTTTGTGTGTTTCCCTGTTCATTTTTTTCATCAATTATTTTTTTTTTTCACATGTTTTCTGGAAAAGAAGAAATACTAAAATATTTGATGGAACTGGAGGGAGGCTGACAGTTCAGCATACTGCATGTGAGATACAGGAAACATTCCTCTCTGATTTTAGTAGGTTTATTCTCCTGAGTCATTAATACACAACACTTATCTGATGTTTTATCTGAAAAAAACCAACATATATCACATCAATCTAATAGTTACCAGACAGACTTCTGTATCATGAAAAACTGACACTAATTTGTTCTCTGATTAGAGATCTCAGAACGGAGTGACCTGTACAGTCCTAAACTACAATGAATGGTACCAAATTTATCATGACAATTAATAAGATTTCTGAAATCTGGAATAGGACTTGGATTAAGTAGAGCAACACAGAAAGCACTTACAATATCTCTGTAGCCTTTTGGATAGTTAGACTCGTAAAATATAAAGATGTGTGAGAGACTTTCTATCCTTTCTCTCCTCACCCTGTATTGACTCACATTACCTTGCCATTCACTATGGCTGTTTATACCAAAACCTGAGGGTGGCTGAGGTGGTCTAACAAAAATACAGGTGGTGGCATTTATGAAAATGCTATTATTCTGTTTGAACATGTATTTACCTCTGGCATTTTTTGGTTAGATATGGGAACAGGGGTATATATTCCATGGAGAGAACTGAGTGCTTTAAGGCCCCAAGCCATTTCACCTTGTACTCTGAGAAAGGTCAGATGAACTCCTTAAAAGTGCAGTTCTCACTGTATCAGTACAACTGGTCATCTACATTTGGACAGATAGATTCTCCCCTGGAATGTAATGGAGTATTCAGAAGTCTAACTTAGCAAAGCTGATCCAAAATTACTAATGCCATTCTGGCCTCTGACCTAACAGTTGCTAGCTCTGACAAATTTTGTACATTAACCAGCAAACTAAAGGGAAGGACAGAACAACAACCATGGACTGTACAGGTGAGGAGTATCAGAACTAAACTAGGTCTGACCTCAGATCTGCAGCACAGTGTGATTCGAGGCATCCAGCCATCCTTGGGCTGTTCATTACTGGGGCCTGTCGCTGAAGCCATGACCATGAAGGTCATAAAAGCAACAATGTAAGCATGTTACTGCTGGCTTAGTTAAATTAATGACTCGTTTTCCCTCTGAACATATAGCAGCCATGACTGCTAGGATAGTCCTCTTTTGCTGAAAGGCAGAAGAAGGGAAGACAGGCAGAGCATGCATGAAAAACTCTGGTCTTGGGAACATGTCTTCTTGCAGACAATGGAAGATAGGTACAGTTTACTAATTCCAGGCTGATGGAGATGAATGTAGAAGAGTTCCAGTTTCTAGGGCTGTCAATTCATCACTGTTCACATCTCAGAGAAAAAACAACAACTTGTTGAATCAGGAGCAACATACCAAAGATTTCCAAGACCAGTTATTTGAGTTTTCATTAAAACTGATGCCTGAGATGAATACTCCAGGTGAATGAGGAAGGGGGACAAACGGGTGAATCCTCAACTATGCAATAGGTGTTTTGTGAAGTTCTCCTTCTATTGGTTGACCTTGCCTTCTGAAGACACCATTTTCAGACTGTGAGTCAGAGCCTTCTTCCAAAGATCTGTTATGTAAATTCCAATTTACACCCTATTATTGTAGACATATTGCAGATACTATTATGGATAATGCTTTCAAACCAAGTAAAAATGTGTCATTTTCATTCTATGTTTGCATACCCTCTGTGATTTCTTTGCTAACACAGCACATCTATCTTACTCTGGTCTATATGATTTTTCACAGGATTTTATAGCTGCTTTTTTTTTTTTTGCTTTTTGCATATTTTTTTTCCCTGACATTTAGGTAGCTTTTCTCCCCAGAATATTTTGAATTTTATTAATATACAAATTCTGAACACTTATGTCACATCTGAACATTACTGAATTGAATATACCTTGACTAGGATTAGCAATTATTTCTCTTGCCTTACTATCTTTTTTTTTTTTTAATTTCTTCTCAGGTTAAGGAACATTAAAAAAAGGTGTAGATGGAAGCACAAGCTATGAAATCTTCCTCCTGAAAATTACTGCACCTGTGCAGGATTTTATTCATGCAACAAAACTACTGAGATTCTTAGCCTCTGCGGTTACAAAAGATCCTATGGTATTTGCAAAGGATAAGGGCATCCCAAAAAGCACATCCTTCCTTGATTTCTTAAAATTGCAATTGTCCTCTTATTTGAATGCATTCTTTTTAACTTGTTCCACAATGCTTGAGTGATATGAAGTGTGTGGTTATATTTCCCAAAGAAAAGAGAACCTTAATGGTGGCTGTAGTGGCTCTCTTAAATCATCACATATCTGTGTGTATCTTACACAGCGGGAAGATGCTCTGATTCTCCTGCTATGTGTTATACATAAACACTGTGTATTTACAGCTGCTTAGGTAGCACTGAATTTTTGCAGTATCCCACATAGGTGGGATACAGGGCAAGTCAGATACAGCTTTCTACATTTAATAGCAAGCTTTTATTGGGACACAAGCATCACAGGATTTCAGAAGATTTTAGAGAAGAACAGGAGAATTGTGGCCCCTGCACAAATTGTATTAGGATCTCCAAGATCCTAATCTTTCTTAAGCAATTATAAGCTGGTTAATTGTGACTATTCGGAAGTTATCCTAGTTTACTGAAAAAGAAGTAATGATCAAAATTTTCCTCCTTGCTGTTTTCCTCTTTCTATGATTCTATGATTCTTTCCCTCTACTTGTTGTTGGCATGAAAAAAAACTGACATATGCTATTCAGACAGATTAGCTTAGCTACCAAAGCACTGAGGAATTAAAAAGAAGCACTCTGTAAAACACTGCTCCCATGAACAAATTTCTAATAGCCTTCAGAGTCAAGCAATACAGCCTACAAGGTCATTTTTGTTTTGAAGGAACAGCAAAAAAGAACTGCCAATAGCAAAGCAGTCCTCATAGTGTTAGATGTCAGGTGCCAATGAAATAGGTTCCTGGTGATGAAGTTCAACATTTCCAGAAGAGAGGCTGGCACTGGGAAAGTCTAAATCGCTCAGAACCTAATGGACACCCCTGTAAGCCTCATTTTCTCTAATGAGTCTCCTTTGTGTGTCAAACATGAAATATGTCAGTATTTAAATGTAATAAAACATTGAAAATCTGATTGTGAAATACACCAATAGAAATCAAGTTGCCATCACGTTGCTTTTTTTGTTTGTTTTCTTAACATCAAAATGTCATTACCTAACACTGGCTTGGTAACCACAGATAAAGCAGAGCTGAAAGATAACTCAGTTAATGAAGCTTGTACTTGGCATGTGATAGAGAGCCTTGACAGAATCCTGTGAATGACGAATCGAATAAATGTGAGCCATAAAAAGACTACCCATGAGGAGCTAATATGACAAAATTTGAATAAAAGCTTTGGACCCCATGTTCCTTTTCTTTCCCTTAGTCTTTAATGAGTAGTACTGTTTTGAAATTAGCCTATGTAACAATTACACTTTCTGATTCATTAGGTTTTGGGATTGTGTTCAGGGCAAATGTGCTAACCCCAGAATGAAAAATAAGTTATCTTCTCTTTTTTTTTTTTTTTTTTTTTTCCTCCTGTTCCTCCACACATTTGTCATTTGTATGTCTGCTCATATCCAGACAGCCTGATGCCTGACTGGTGTCTGGGTTAGGTACAGAAAATATTGCTCTTTATTCACTGTATACAGAGCCAGGTGGAATGAATCACTCATTGCTCCCTTGAACTTAAACTCCACAGTAGCTGTGATGACTAACGTGGCAGTGTGACTTTGGGCAATCGTGCTTATATCCACACACAGAGCAATCTCTTCCAGCGCAGAGGAAACAATCTTTTTAAAAATAATGAACTCTCCATTCAACGGCCAGAGCAGCTTCAGCTCCAGGACCATGTTTCAATCTTCTGTAGATGTACACTCACAGCATTCCCACCATCAGCCAGCTGAAATTACCTTTACAGGGCCCCCATCCCCTTGGGTGCCACTGGGTATTGAAGCTGGGGTGCCTTCACTCATTAATCTGATGAGCCACCTAAAGTCAGGTGAACTTTACCAAAAGACTTGTCTTTACTGAAAGAGTTGTTGGATAGTGGCACAGGTTGCCCAGGGAGGTGGTGGAGTCACCATCCATGGATGTGTTTAAAAGAAATGCAGATAATAGTTCTTAGCAACATGATAGCACTGAACAGGTAAATTAGATTATGGTAGGGGGATTTAGGTTATGGTTGGACTTGATGATCTTCAAGGTCCTTTCCAACCAGGATGATTCTATGATTCTATGACCTATAAAAGACTGAACTGGGTCTTCTCCAGAAGCCTTATAGGGGGCACAGAGAGTTAGCTGTCAAAAGTGAGACAGCTTGCCAGAAACAGGTTCCCTATCAGACACATGGCAAGCCAACAATGGCATCTGCAAAATTGAAAGCAAGCAGAACGTTTAACCTCCAAGTTGGCAGATAATGGAAAAATATAAGGAAAAAAATCAGAACAGAAGGCACTGTCTCTTCATAGGGTACCCTGATGGTTTCTGGTGACAGCCAGGATCAACTGCAGAGTAAGGTTTTCTCCCATTCATATAGAATCCAGCTGAATGTGCAACATCTGGACTGGGCTGAAGAACTGTGCAAAAGTAGCACCTCAGTTGTACCAAGCTACATATACCAGAGCCAGTGAAACAAGACTGTAACTATCAAAATCTAAACTTAACCTCCAGCAGTGTACAGTGTGTAAAAAATGCAATAATTCACCTTGCAATCAGGCTGCAACCAGTAGCAAGTGGAAATGGAGGACCTAGAAACCAGACAGCAGATAAAACAGCACCTTCTTACTGACTGACAAGGCTAGGCTTTATAAACTATGAGGACTTCCTTCTGAAACATAAGTTAACTAACTTAATTTGTTTAGATGAATGACATAAATAACCAGGCCCACGTTGCTGGTATAGGTGCACATGTAAAATGATGTGAAGCTCCTCTCTAGCTGCACACATGAACATTTCATTGGTTTTATTGCTAACAGGAAACTACAGGTGCACTGAATCAAATCCAAACAAGTAATATCTGTATTTTCCTCATCAACTGTTACATGCAAACTTTCCTCTCAAGTGCCAAAGGGCCTTTGGAAAAGCAAAATATTGACTTTGGGGTTTGAAATCTATTTTTTGTTTGATGCTAGGTTGTCAGTCTTGGGCTGAACATAGTCAGAGAGCTCTGGGTGGTTGTTTTTTTCATCAGATTGCATCTGATAGACTTTTAATGCTTTTTAAAAAGGTCTGTGTCACTGTCAAAGGATGATATGCAGACTTTAAACGCATGTTGTTAATTATTTAACTTAATAAAAGGGAATTATAGAGGAATAAAATCAGGACAGAGGATTATTATTTAGACTCTGACAGTTTATGAAGAATCATTGCCTTAAACACCTTGCCTCTACTTGCCTTTGCAAGTAGAACAAAATGCAGAGTATCTGGTAGAGTGTAAATGAGGTAGTTAAATTTAAACAACATATTTAAGTTCTTAAATAAGTTACTGGAAACTTGGGCAAGTAGCCTCTACCGTGCCCAACTGGGCAAATTTTCTTACAGCCCTCCAAACTGAATTTGCTGCTGGACTTATTGAAAAGTAACACTTTAAACTACCCTGATACTATACACAAAAAGCAATGGTAGCCTTTGAAAGCTCAAGCTGCTGAACTGCTGGCCCTTCTGGTCTAGGCATACAAACAAAAAATAAACATCTCTTTCTATATACAATAATGCATCATTATAGCTCCTTCCCTCTCAGAAATGCCCCAAACAAAACCTGGCTGTAAGCCTTGCTACTCTGGTGAGATGAGGCAGTCTAACACCTTCAGCCCCTCGGGTCTGGGTTCTCATGTCTGGAAACCTGTAATTGCAACTCTCTTTGTTTCCAGGAGGATGCTCAGATCCCTTTGCTGTGCCATCTTGACAGTGCTGATGGCTTCCAGGAGTTCCTTTCCAGCTAGGTGACTGAGGATAACCCACCTCCCCCGCATCTTAAAGGGTGACAGCACTCTAATTGGGGCAAGAAAATCCATTGGCTTGAGTGAAGGATGGTGCATCCATGCTCAGATTTTGAGTTGCTACAAACCACACTCAAAAAATATTTCTACACGTGTACCTAAAATTACAACCTGCCTCCTGAAGAACTGGGAGCCTGCAACTCCCTCTTTTCTAAGGAACTGTTGTAGGAATTCAGTACTACTGAAAATGTGTGCCTCTTTTTTAAGTGTCCAAAGGTGCATTTAGTTCCCTGTGTTTTATATATTGCAATGTATGCTATATAGACCCTAAAACTCATTTGCAGCCAGCCTAGTGGCTATAGATTAGGCAATGCCTATGCTACTTGGATGATTACCCCTCACAAGTCTCCTTTCGGTGCTGTTTGACTTCCACAGGATCAGCACAGCTGGGTGTCATCTCTCATGCATAAAAGGCCTGGAGAAATGGAAATAACTTCCAGCTTTGTTGCCCTACCTCCATTTAAGAAACACAACTGTCATTACACCTGAGGTTATCCTTCTTGAAAGAAATATGGCACATTTCTCTGATTTCTGCAGTTTATTGACTTGAGGCACTGAGGAACCCTTTTATACACAGAGAATTTAACTGGTTTCCCTGCATACAGTCTCCTGTGTCTGTTGTGTGGTTCTTTCATAGAGTAACATATGGAGACAAATATATAAACAAAGAGAAAACCACACAGTTCAGCCTTGTCCAAACCAGGCACGATTAGCTGATGTAGTTACATTGGCAAATTTCTGAATTGTTTGCATAAAGTAGTTTCCCAAACTAGAGAACATCCACAAAAGGTGCCTTTGGCTGCTGTAAGAGCAAATAAACTCATGGTTTTCCCAGCATGGCCCTATCAAATATCATCGGTTTTGGGTTTGTTGTTTGTTTGGTTTTTTCTCACATACCTATATTGGAAAAGCTTTGAAATACAGCCCTGATCTTTCTCCCTAAAAATAAAATGAACAGTCTCTATTTTGCTTACACCCTTCAAAAATCTTATCTAAACCGCAGTGCTGTTGTGACTTAGTTGTACACAAACAGGACTGACGGATCCGCAGCTCCATCAGCAAAGCTGCCTATTTATAGCAGCTGAGGAAATTGTCTGGTTTATATAATTTTTACCATGTTGGTAGCAGTGATGATCCAGAGACCGTCCTTTTGCAAATATGGAGTGATACAACTTCCATCTAGTTTGACTGCATGACAGGGCCAGGCATGCTCTTTGTAGACATGAAAGATTAATATACTGAAAACGCATTTTAAAAATTTGCTGTATTCAATGTTAACTTGCAAGCTTGAGGTCTGGATTCTGACCTCTGAAGGGTGGATTATTCCCAGCCACTAGGGAGTTGCAGAGCACAGACATCTGAGAAGGGGTATTGTCCCTTCCCTTTTTGTTTGTAAATGTCCCAGGCTTGCAAAGGAATCACTCTCTGGAAACATAATTCTATTATTTCTCAGCAAAGCCCTTATGGAATGTGACACGACGTGGTGTAGCCCAATGCCAACAAGCATTAATGATTTTAGTTATTTACTACAGAGAGAAAAAAAATAAAAATAAAAATAAAAAATTAATTTTGGCAGCAACTGAAATAAATGTCTTTGTTGGCAAATGTAGATTTTTTCATGACTTTGGATCAACTTCTGTACATGCTGCCATCCAAATGCCACCAAGCAGGCACTGCACAATACAGAACTAGTTTGCCAGTTTTTCCTTTGTTACCCACTCCTTACCACCCCCCCTTCAACTTTTAATTTTTTTGCTGCCTTTAAAGTTTTAACAAAGCCATTTCTATTAAATACCTCCAAAGCCCAACATAAACTGGTGACAATTCTATCTGACAGCTGTGACTGACATGACATCTGTCACAGTGATTAATACCTACAACCCCCGCCCTATCCACTGCACAGACAAAAAGCTCACTGATTTCCTTTGGTGAAAACCATGGGTGCAGTTAAGTGTAAAATCTCTGCACAGGTGGAAAACCTTATTCCCTTTGGCACAGGAATCTGATTTGTGAGAGCTGGGCTCCACGACCTTTCCCTTTAAGTTCTATTTGACATTCTCAGAAGCATGATGGCAGAACAGTGCACTCCAAATAATTCTGAAATGAACATACAACTTTTATGTTTTTATGAACACTTGAAGAGGCCACTAAAAGAAAATCAAAACTATGAATCTGTCAAGACACCACTCAGCAATGCTGCATGGAAGTGCCATGACAGAAGAGCAATGTAGTTTACCTGGTGAGCATGTTTGTCTGTCTATTCATAACGCCACCAAACCTAAATATCTTAGTAGTAATTAATACAGTCCCTCTGGCAACACACTTCTGAGAGGAAATATTCATGATGACTCTCATTCATGATCAGACTCATTTATCATATTCTTTCTGGCATCAGAAATGGCACATTCATTTCTACATGTTGTGATGTTATTTTTTACCTTATTATTCTGTGCCCTTGTGGCCAAGAGAGCCAATAGTTTCTTGGCATGTATTTAGAAGTGTGGCCAGCAGGTCAAGGGAGGTTCTCCTTCTCCTCTACTCTACCCTCGCAAGACCACATCTGGAGTATTGTGTCCAGTTCTGGGCTCCCCAGTTCAAGAGGGACAGGGATACACTGGAAAGAGTCTAATGGAGGCTACAAGGATTATTAAGGGACTGAAACATCTGTCATATGAGGAAAGGCTGAGAGACCTAGGGATGTCTAGTCTTGAGAAGACTAAGAGGGGATCTTATTAATACCTACAAAAATCTGAAGGGTGGGTGTCAAGAATGAGTCAATCTCTTTTCAGTGGAGCCCTGTGATAGGACGAGGGGAAACAGCACCAAGTTACAACACAGGAAGTTCCACCTTCAACATGAGGAAAAACTTCTTTTCTGTGAGGGTGACAGAGTCCTGGGACAGCCCTCCTTCTCTGAAGACTTTCAAGACTTGTCTGGATGCATTCATGTGTGATTTGCCTTGGGTGTTCCTGCTGCAGCAGGCAGGTGGGACTCAATGATCTTCAGATACCTTTACTATTATAGTACATTGAAGTGATGCTTACAGCCCATCAGCTTTCATCTTGGAAAATGGGCTAATTTAAAATGAATAAATAAAAAGGTTTCTGGCAGAACAAAAAGACTGTCCTAGCTTTTATGCAAAAAAAATTGCAAGTTGTATCAGAATTATTCTTTATTATTCTGGTGCTTATTGTGTTTTTATTCAGTACAGGAGAAACTGAGACAAAACACTGTATCAGGCTATACAGCAGCTGTTATCAAGTGCACAAGGTAGAAAACACTTTGGAAGAGGCATATCTATTTCTGCAAGTCATACCTCCTGGACACAAGTCTACAAACTGCCCATGAGTGAAACTGCCACTGGATTACTGATAGCTCTAAGTGGAGAAGATTTTCAGATGCACAAACTGAAGTTAAGTACCATCTCCCACTTCCAGCAGTGGCACCGTGCCACTCACTGACATCTGGGACCTTGAAAAATTCACCACAGAAAGTTTAAAATGAAGTCCTGAATTAAGGATATTAGTGCAGAGCCCTGAAGCCAGGTGCTTAGCTTGTCTAATAATGTACTCTGGAAAACACACAGCCCTAGCATTAACTGAAGTCCAATATTAGCTGAAGATTGTCTTGGCATGTGGCTGTTCAAGAGAGTGACAAGGCACTCAGATAACACTTTGGCATGAAGTGTGTGACTTTAAAGCTCAGTCAGATTATCATGAAAGATGAATTTTCTAAGGTTCTTTTCATGACTTTCTGTAAGTGCTCTTGACATTCTCCAAAGCCATTCAGGAAAGCTTTCTAGGAAAAATGTCAAAATAAAGTAATAGTCTTCCTATAATATTTTTTCAACAAAATGTGAGCATGGCATGATTTAGAAATGAAGAATGGCAACTTATGAAGATGGTGCACACATGCATACACCTATATATTGTCAAGGACTTCAGTGTGATCAAAACAATAAACAATAATTTCACATTGCGAGAACTACAACAACTGGTTGGTGTAGATTTTATACGACCTTTGAGTATGCTGGCAACATACATTGCAACTATATATGAAACTTCTGTTTCAAACATTGGTAGTTATTCACTGAGCAAAACAATTTATACTGGCTTCATACTGGAAGCGTTTGCTATAAAATTTATACCCCTTGGAACTCTTTTTAAACAAAACAAATCAAGTTCAGTATGGAGTCGTATTAAAATACTACCTTGCTTTTTTAAGGACAATCTTGTTAAAACTAGTTTACTATCTGCCACAGGCACCAACTGGCACAACTTCATGAGGGTGACAAATTTTTTTTGTTTAATTAAAGACATGATCATAAAGTTACATTTTATTATATATAACTCAACAACTACATGTGATAAAGAGGTTTTGGGGGTTTTTTGTTCCCTTCATAATTCCAGAGCCTCCCCAACTCCCTAACTGAATGATGTACAGCCTGGAATGGACCCATGATAAACCACAGGCTGTAAATTAAACAGTGGGATGAATAACTGGCTGGAGGGTTTTAGGAATGCTAACATACCACATGTTATTCAGTCTACTGCGAGGGAAATTCTTTCCAAAAATACATTTCTGAAGCAGAAGTACAAATACTTAATAACATGATTTAAATGAATAATGACTGGATATTTTTAGCTATAAGACTTAAATTTCATAGAATGTGTTTATGCACAGAACTCTGGATTACTAGCTTTTATCCTAAACGTTCCTAAAGCACTTCACACATTTACCAAATTGATGCCCAAATCAGAGGAAGAATTATTTAAGTCATCACTGGAAAGCCATCATACCTGACAAAGAGGTGTCAGGTGCTGCATGAAGGATGAAACCCTGACTCCACTGAAAATATCTGCAACACTCTCAAAGACTTTAATAAGGTTGGAATTTTACAACTCATCTTCTGCAATAAAATACCCTACTAGTTGAGACAAAGTTAAATAGTGGAAACCAAGCAGGACTTGCTTTATTCTTCAGTTCCAGTGATCAGACCATGACAGGAATAGATTTGTGTTTGCTGTTATAAATCTAGCAGCCTGCCTCTCTGCCAGTATAACCATTGGAAAGAAATGTGCAGAAACTCTCCCAGAGAGATACACCATCCTTGATCAGCAGCAATTGTAAATTTGTTGTAAATGTTCGCCTTGATCTGCAACGTAACTTTTGATGTCAGTGGCAGTTTTGTGCACAGTGTAGGCTGCATGTGGCTCCTAAGGAAAGTTTTAGAAGCTGGGGAAGCATGGAGATGAATCAGCATTTGATGCCTCACTTGAAAAAAAGCAAACAAGGAGGGTTTGTGGATACAGTCAGTGTGGAACATGTAACTGCAGCCAGAAAAAACCCATCACGCTGAAAAATTACAAACGAAGTCAGTGAAGAAGAGCAAGAATGAAGCAGGGGAAGATTAGCCTTGAAGAAAGGATCACTGACAAAAGGATCAGACTGTCTTTATCTCTTTTAGAGTTTTTCTTCTGAGCTATCAGTTTTCTTCTGGACCATCCCAAATCTTCCCCTATCAGCCAGATCTGGACTTTCCAAACTGTCCTTAAAGCCAGATCTGATAAGCCATATAAACCAAGGGGTTGGAAGTAGATGCCCAAACTCCTTGGCACCACCCAATCCAGTCTGTTATCTTCTGGAAGATTCATAGGCAAAGCACTAGACTGCTTCATGAAGTGAACCCACAGACCCAACTGTGATAGGATCTTCTGGATCAAGAGATGATCTGAGCTTACAGAAAAAACTTTGGGCAGAAGGGAATTTACACCATCCATTTCTATAAATTCACAGTTGTAAAGCAGTCAGTTACAAATCCAAAAAACTTCTGCGTAATTGCACAGTGTCTAGTGTAGGAGTAAAGGGTTATTCTCCCTATCTGGGACATGATGCTTTTAAAATAATCTATCTGGTATACACTGAAAGCCAGAAACATAAATAATATTTTTAATTGCATAGCAATTTTCACCCTAGATTATCCAAGTAATTTACATCATTAATTGGTTAAGAGCATCTGATAACAGGACTCCATATTAAGATAATTATGAATATAATTAAAGGAAATGAAATGATGAAAGGACCTGTGCTCAATTTGTATGGCAAAATAGTGAACTCTGAAGTAACAAAAACAAAGTTGAACACAAAGATTTGTGACTAAGTACACATGAGCTTATGGATTTCATTTATGTAGGCCAATCTTCCCTCTAGCTAGGAATATGCGTGTGTGAGATGCGAAAGGTTTGGTAAAAGCTTTGCTGTGGTACAGAGATTAACACCAGAAGAACAGTAAAAAAAACCCAAGACCACTAGGGCATGCAGAGCTCTGGTGGCAATTAAAAATGGATGACTGAGGTCAGATGCTTCAGGCCTTCAAAAGGAAGTGGTTTGGATGGCAGTAACGGGAACCCTTCAAGATCTGTTGTCCATTTTGGTTCCATTCTTGATGGACAGATATAGCATGCATTCAGGATTATTATCTTGTGGACCTTTGTAGAACAAAGATACGCTCTGAATAAGTTTCTATTCCCCTGTTTGAGGCATTTTGGGTAGCGTGGATCTGGAGTTGTATAGCTCCTCTGTAACTGCTGAATCCAAATATAACAAAATGCTACTGCAGCATGGTAAGAAGGTTGGTCAAGACACAGCTTCCTACAAAGGTCAAGAGTCCTTCAAATGGAGTGACGAGAGAAAGCAAAGAACTACAGAAAATATCTGCTCGAGATTGTGGCTGGAACTCAGCTTTCTGGAGGTATTCTTTTCATGGCTCTAGGAATCAACTTATTCCTAAAACAGCAGAAGTAATTCAAAGTTTGTATCACACCACTAATGTCTGATAATGAGCCACTCAGAATTGATGGCTAGCAGATTAATAACAGTTGTATCCAAACAAGTCAAGAAACTTTGATTCATTCTCTCCAGAAGGTATCTATCTATGGCTGTTGCTACAGGCATCCTTCATTAGACACCCCTATCTCTAGCAAATTGAGCAAGGATCCATGCACAACCATCAATAGAATTCCTGTCTCTTAGCTGACTTGGAGTTATTGGTAAATATTCTGCTGACTCCAAAAGGGTTTCTACCTACAAAGCTCGTCAAATGAGCAGGTAAGGAAGCAGAAGGAAGGTTTTGGTTGATGTGTGTGAAGGAGATATAATAGGTCACGGATCGTGACAATGTGTAACAGTGTCATGGCTCAAGCAGCTTGTCTGCAAATGAAGGTAATTGAGCCTTTGGAGCTGGATAAGCTGTGGAAGACTGTCCAGAAACTGAGTGTCTGGCACAATGAAGAAAATACTGTGGTTTTCTGAGGGAAAATTAGCAAAGACTCCAGCTCCCTAGTGACCTGAACAGCCTTTCATAAGCTTTCATATCCTGTAACTGACAAAACACGGCTTGAGTCATGAGGACCTTTGATCAGCAGCAGGGAGGAGAATTGTGTCCCTTTTTATGGAAAAATCCAAGGGGGGCACTTTCCTTGTGTTTTTTTTGTTTTTCCTTGTAGTCGTGGAGGCTACTTTATATGCATACATACCATGGTCCTGGGCTTTTCCCTAAGCATTTGATCGTGGGCATTTCTGAAGAAAGTTCAGATACTGCTCCAAACCAATTCAGAGAGGCAATATTCAAGGCTGGACAACTTGAGAACAGACTGGAAAGAAGACACCAGCAAGATGTAAAGGGGGGAAAAAAAGGAGCTGGATGGACTACTCCAAAACTGCCAGGCATCCAGAGCAAAGTACTCTGAACTAACACAAAAAGGTAAAATCATCACACAAAATCTGTGCAAAATTGTTAAGATATTACTGGTCAAACACCTACTTCTACATCAGCATCTAGAAAAGATGCAGTTTAGCAGAACTCCAGAAAGAATTGTAGGTTTTGTGGGTTTTTTCATTTCAGATGCTGATGTGTGCTGCTACTACTCCCACCAGCTCAAGTTCATGAAACAAATAACCTGACTGGTGGAGAAACTGAAACATATAGAGTAGTCGTGTCCTCATCTTTTGGCTACTACTATTTCCTTTTTCTAATTTATGTTACTAAAGTTGTCAAGAAGTTGTCGAGACTACTCTCTTGGCACATCAGAATGAATGTAAAAGAGGAATCAACAACATATATAGCACACAAATCTTTGTACCTAGCCTTCCAGGGACTGGAAGCAAGATCAGATTTAGACAAAATATTCCCAAGGATTTACACCTATAAAAAAATTTAATAAACTCAGTAAAAACATGAGGTGTGAAGTAAGCACTTCATCAAAGGCCTATTTGGGTTTTCAATGAATAAGAAAATGAAAACTCCTGCTACCCACATGAGTCTGTGTGTCTGGATCTTTCTTGAGAGATAAAATTATTCATAGCATATTAGAGCCTGCTAGTATGTTTAACCAGAAAAAAAAAAAGAAGTATCATTCCTAGAGGAGAACTAAACAACTTCATTATAAAAGCTGTGGGGGAGTCACAATACATTAGGAAGAACAAATGTAGTCTGAGTGGTTTTTCAGTTCTTTCTACACCATTGACTTACCAGAGGAAAGTACTACTAATTACACCTACTTACATTGATTATTTTTTTTTCTGCAGGATGGATTACCTTGTCCTGCCCTGAATCTAATGATTTAAATTAGAAGGAAACCGCAATCTGATGGAGGCTGGAAGTTACCCTTGAAAGGAAGACATCAAACATGACATTAAAAAAAAAAATTAAAAAAATATCCTTTTTCCCTATTAACTGCTCTTCCAAAATGGGCTGAATAAGTTTCAAGTGATGTGATTTAGCAAATACTACAGTGACATAATATACGACACATTACAGGAAATGCCAGATATATTTCTTGTGGCTAGATAAGGTTCAGTGATCCAGATCTGTATCAGATATTATGCTGTTTACACCATTGTAAATCCAAAAGAAATTCCACTGAAGCCAAGGTATTAGTTAGATCAGATTCTAGTTCACTAAATCATAAATTACTACATTCTTAGGAATACCCTTCTTATCTGTCTTCTCCTTTTTTCCCTTACAGACTCTCCAGTTTTGCTACCAGGACTATGAGGATCATATAAATGAAACTCATATGCTATGGGTCATCAAATGTCTCCCAATCATTTCTACATCAAAACCAGTCATTTGCAGCTGTAGTAGAAAAGATCAAACATTTCTGCAGATTTTATGTTTGTTTTTAATTTTTACTATCCCTGTGAGAACTGAGTAATTAAGAGATAATTTCCATGGTAACATATTATACCCAAACCTGATCATAATTAAATCAGCAGCAAAATTTCTATCAAGTTCTTCTTAACAGTCAACCTCTTCCTCTTCTCATACAAGGTTGTATCTTTCCTGTCAGTCTGGACTTCTGTCTGACCTGGTTGTTATGACGTCAAGCTGAGAGATGGATATTTAAGAAAATTTTCTGACTATTAGTCATATTATGTGCTTCATAATGTACAGGCTTCTATAGGAACTGCAACTCTCTTTTTTGTTTTTCACCCCCCTCCTCTTCATAAACTCTGTCTAAGTATCCAGAGATCATTCTGTGCCACCCTTGCCATTTTGTAATTAGTGATGAAATATTTCTTTATTTCTAGCTCTATAATCTTTGGATAGACAGTTACAGTCTATAGTTTCCTATGTAACAGGTATTATTAATCAATTAAAATTTGAAAGCATTACTACTGCTCATTCAGTTATAGTGCAAGTGATTGCACATGCAATCAAAAATCTCATGAAAAACAAGGACACTCCAATGATAGTCCAATATGAATTTAAAGCAACTGATTCAGTGAGTTCTTATATTGTAATGTGACATAAAGCAGGCAGTGTTAGAGGTGTTGACAGCATATTGAAGGATTTAAGGGGGAGGGTTAGCTTATCTGGATATCACGTAGAACATATATAAAAATACAAGAAAAAGATCTGATAGTCAATACATAGCACAAGAATCAATATATGCCAAGGAAACTAACAACTGGAACTCAAAAATGCTGAAGTGCGCTGTATCTCACATACAGTTAGGCAAGTGCATACATTAAGCTCAGGCTGATGTGGAGCTAATGTCATTGCCTGGATAAAAACACATTCAAGCACTTTTTTTTTCCAGTGTTATCATATAATGTGTTTTTAGATTTGGTCTTACTTTTCTTTACCCTGCTCTGTAAACATGTAGTAAATTAAATTAATTTACCCAAGTTTTGCCTGTGAAAGTAATTGCCAAGTGATCTCACTGTCCTTATCTTGACCCATGAGTTTTTCATTGTATTTTCTCCCCCTGTCCTGTTGAGAAGGGGGAGGGATAGAGCAGCTTGTTGGGCACCTAAGTGCCAGCCAAGGACATCTCACCACACCATCAAACCCATATCTCTCTGATTTAGTGCCAAGGATGTTTTGTGGGACCATATCAAAGGACTTACAGAAGTCAAGATAGATGACATCAGTTGCTCTTTATCCACAAACAACATCAGCCCATCATAGAAGGTTATGTTATGTGTAAGTCACTGTCATATGATTAATAACTCTCAACATTGTCCTATGGGATGAAGGAAAACATCAGAAAGTTCAAGCACTGAAGACGTGGGGCAGCCTTGACCTTATAGCACAAGTACTATTTGCCTTGACTGACCTTATACATATTTTTTGCTTTCTTTTTCATGTATTTCTATTTTCTGCAGCACCCACTAACTTATGCATTATATAATCAGTGCTTTGAAAGCTATGAGAATTACAGGCTCCTGAAAAAAAAAATGTACATTATTTTCTTCATCTGCGTGATCTTAGTGAGTTGTAAAACTCATGCCCTAGATTTTAGTGATGGTGATCTTTGGGACTTATAGCTGAGTCCATGCCATTTTAAACACAAGCCTGCTACTATATTCTGTCTTTGCAGCTGTAGCCAAGTGAGATGGTGACAAGGGCAATCACCAGTTCTTTCTGTAAAGAATCCTAGACCAAGAAAATGCAAGAACTTTTAAGAAATGAGTGCATGCATGTGCCATGACTTTGTATCACTGGCACAAGTGGAAGTAATTTATTTTTCACCAGTTTCACAGTCAGAGCATTTGGTGTAAGAAACAGAAGTATACAATACATAGTTAAGAAAATTAAAATGCATCGCATGATACACTGTTTCGTATGTTTGTGTTCTCTTGGAATTGGAACTGCTTTCATAGGTTTGCTTTACATAGCTATTTTGGAATACTTGAACAGTGTTTGTGTAAGAAAGTAACATTGTTCTTATAGTCTCACATCAAGCATGTCCAGTTTACAAGTTTAACTTTACAAGACCAGCTGACATAACCTGGACAGTGAGAGCTAACCTGGCTTGTTTGAACCTCAGATATTATCACTAATATAACATCTGAGGCCAAACGGATTTAAAGACAAAGTATTGATTTTACTGAGTCTATTTAAGTGTAGGCAATTGGAATTTCATTAATTATTGTGCTGCAGCAGCCAGAGACAGAGTAAAGTCTGCAGAAGCCTTGATATGCCATCACTTCCCTCTTGATCTCCACTTTTTCTTCCACCAGCTGCTGGCGGCCCTGTGGCACCTACATCATAACACTAAAGCTGCTCTCCAAATCTCAAAATCCTACTCCTGTCTCTGTGGGACATACCTGTTGCACAGGAATAACTGAGAAGAAAATGTAGGTTTCCATCTAAGCTCAAAGTGTTTGAGCCCATATCAAGGCTCAAAAATTTTCAATAATGAGGAGTTCTACGTAGATCAGCTATTTTAGAACATAGAAAATTATCTGTATGGTACTAAATATTTTAATCAACTTTTGATCCAGTTGATTACTCTGAGTCTCTAACAGTGACAGAACTATTTTTAGCTTCCTCTGGAAGACATTTTTAAAGGTAGGCCCTTGAGCAACAGTTTCTTAAAAAAAACAACCCAGTACAGCATGCACACACACGGGAAACTACAGCTAAAAGGAAATTTGACAAGTGCTGCTGCAAGGTATTTCTCAGAGGTGTTAAATGTCTCCATTCCTGCAGAGTTTGGATTTCGTTTCAACATCCTTTTGCTATTCAGTGTCAATGCACAGACTAATTGTATGTTACCGTAGCAATTTTCACTGTGGAGCTATTTCACATACTGCACCATATTTTATATTAACTTGCTTAGTTATTACTGGGTCTAACCAGAGGAGAACTTGATGGTATAATGAATTCTGTATGAGAAAGAATCTGATCTGTGGTATGCTTAATGTTGGTCTATAATAAATCTGTTAAGTTCAGCAGACTCACACTGGTATAAGATGTGAGTTGGATCCTCACTGTGTATGCATAAAACTAGTTGTTTCTGGAAGGAATACCTGCTCAATACCTGTGGCAGAGCCTACATCAGTAGCAGCCCTATTGCCAGCACTGTCCTGCCTCAGACAGCTTGGGGAAGATATACATATTCATGTGGGACCACCAAACTACCCACATGTCAAACACGAGGCTCAGCCATACTGGTGTCACTAGGCTGTACTCACTCAATATCTCAAGTGCAAAGTGGTTACAGTTAACTGCAGCTCCTCCTTCCCTAAAGACTATGTTGATGTGATGCCCTTGGGTCAGCTCCAGTTTCCCCTTCCTTCAAAGCACTGAGAGAGTACACAGGCTGGACCTCCTTGAGGGCTACTGAAAGGCACAAAAAAAAATAAACAAAGGTCCTATAGAACTTCTAGTTAAATGTCAAGTAATTGTTGGGATTATTAATAGAAAAGCCAAGGAATATCCATGGTGATATTAATATAGTCAAATGATTTTATCAATGTTAGCCACTACCAGCCTCAGTCTGGTAGGCTCTAGGCTCCTTCTACAAACAGATCTACAATCCCACCACTGTAGACAGTGGAGGGACCCAGTCACTATTAGTTTTTTTTTAAATTACATGAACCACCTTGACTTGTGCCTTTTGACTACATAAATTACTTTCAACCCATAAACTTGGTGTTCATGAGGTTTTTTTACTTGGAAAAATTAGGTTCTTGTGGACAGATGGCTGAAATGTTTATTTTCAACAAGGATGTGCGGCAAACCTGGGCATCACAAACCCTGGGCATCACAAGGACAGGAGTGCCTGCAGGGGAAGATGGCACTACAGCTGGCATTACTGGCAGACTGGAAGGTTTAAAGGCAAGAAGGCAAAGGACAAAGGTCTGAGCAATACTTTGGGACATGAAAAGCAAGTCATGGAAAGCCAGAAGAAAGAGTCAAAGAAGAGCTGGTCATAAATAATATCAGCCACAAAGCCCTGAGCTGGTAAACAGGAATTCTCTGAGAGGACTCCAAAAAAAAGAAGGTTAGAAGAAAGTACAAAAGGAAAAAAAGGATATGAGTAAAGCAAAGCAGCCTAGACAGGAAAACCCAGATGCTGCAGGCAACCATGAACCCCAACACCTGTATTTCCAGATTCCTATACTTTTGGAAGATAAATAACTTATTTTGAAGGTTATAACTTCAAATAATAGTATGGATATTACTGTAAACCACAATCATATTCCTCAGATGTATTTCATCAACTTCATTTTATGCACCATCTTTCCATCATGTTACAGACACAATGTTCCCCTCTCCTATTACCTTGCTAACAATAACTCCTAAATTCAGTATTTCCTAGTCCTCTAATTCTGCTATCTTATAACCCATCTATAAATGTCCAGTTCTACAGGCTAGTGGTAATATTCCTATAATTGTCCCCAGGAGCTCTCAATGCCAATGCAAAGATTAAGAGAGTGAAAAAGCCTTACTGTACAGTGCATCTTGAGCAGGCTTTGCTCTGTAGCCATCAAACTAAATCACCATTTTTATTTCATATTTTTGATATAGGTAATTCTCTCAATGCTTCAAAAATAACTAGAACAAGAAAAGTGACATCACAATAATTTTTTTTGTGAATGTCTGTCCAGTTTGCTTCTGCAGGATGGGAAGATTTATTATATTTACTAAAGTTCAGTGGCACAAGATCACAAACTCATGTACAACTCATGTTTAATTATATGACTGGGACTCTCACAGGCCCAGCCTCCTATACTGAAACACAGGACAAATCAGCCCCTGTTAGAAATATTTGAGAAACAGGTGTTGATCAACTCTGAAAATCAAGCTTTTCTGTGTTAAAAAATCATGATGTAACAGGACTTGGGTTCAAGTACGAAACAGAAAAAGACACAAAGTGTGCTTATGAGGTGTTTTTAATAGTACTTCCTGATGTGAATGTCATTTTCATACTCCTCATTCACTACTTACTCCACATCTACAGAGTAAATACAGACAAACAATCCTGAAATGTATCCCAGCTGGTCTTAAATGCAGCCTTCCTGTTTCCATACTGATTTCAAAACTACAAGACTGGCATCAGCTCTGCTTGAATTTTAGAAAACTGGTCCTTGAGAAATCCACCTGCTTACCATGTAAATCCATTATAGTATTTGGACTAATTTGGACTAAATCCGTTTGTCAAAAGGATTCCTGAAAATACCAAGAGGCAGCTACTTTTAGTATGTTCTTATTCTAGGCAGTGTCTGAAAAGTGGATGTGTGGCTATTAAGAAAGTAAAATTCACTCAGAGAGAGCTCCAAATAAAGAATAATCTCCCACATAATCATTTCTGCAAGTCTGCAGGAGTAGGTCTAAAGTTCAGTAGGTGTTCTAGAGCTTACAACCATGCCCCTTTGTATCCCTTGCTTGAATAAACATTTGATAAAGGGAAGATGAAGAGAAATGTTAATCCTGAATTTGTATCACAAGACATGTAGGGGTGAAAGAGAGAGAGAGATCTGGCTAGATTTTCTTACAAGGTTATAAGAAATATAAATCCAAAGATACTAATCAGGGGAATTATCTCTCCTCTTATCTAAACAGCTACTTTAATTCAAAGTCAAGAAATAATTGGCCTTCCAGGAAGACTCAGGTTTGCATAAAAAAGGAGATATACAGGCCTACACAGATGAACAAAACCCCAGCAAAGAAGAATGGGGACAGCTTCAGAGATGTATAGACTTTTGGGACAAATCATGGAAGGGGCTTAATGGCTCCAGAGATTCCTCCAGCAATTTACCAGCAAAAAAAGGTCTAAACATAAAACAGGGCAGCATGAGTCCCCATCTCACCACTGCCAGTGACTATCCTTGTAGTCCAAGGTAAGCTATTTAACCCATACAAATATTTCCCTCTGTGCAATAGGTTAATAATATTTACCTATGCACATCTTTGGGATTAAAACATTATTATTTTAAAGTACTTTTAAAATGAATAATGATATGTGATTGCTAAATATTATTATTACTAAAAATGTGGCATATTGTTTCAGTTAAAGAAAATAGTATATCTTTATCTTAAGAAGCCTGTCAGTGTATAATGAACTGAAATTGTGATTGCTTAATACAGTTACTGCAATTTCTAGTCTGAATGTTCTGTATTTATTGTTTGCATTGCACTGACATACATTAAATTAACTAGATTATACTGTATGATTGCTCTGCTCTTGAGACCCTTAGGAAATGAGGCTGTCCTAAGGAGAACAGTGTTTAAATAAATATTATTTTATGCATTAGTTTATAAGCATGGACTGCTGTTTCTCTGCATCTTTGGATGTGTTTTTAGTGTTATCTAATTCCACTTTATGTTTAAAGGAAACGTCATTGCTTTGAACATTAAAAACAAGAGTACCAAGTGTATAAAAATGGACTGCGGGAAGTAATTCTGCAATGGGAGCTGAAAGGACCAATTGTTATATTTCATCTTATCTTTTGTGCATGTCTATTCTCTGCTGTACCATTTCTACCTTATACACAATTAAAACACAGTAGGGAAAACAATGTTCTCACTCGTGCATGCACAGAAGCATTTCCTGTTCTTTTGATATCACTGAAGGAAGCCCATGTTAGAAACCCATCACCCAGTCCAGCTTGAACCAATTCAATGTCCAATTCTGCATGCCCACTAGCACACTGCTTCTGTTAATGAGCTGGATGATATCTCCAGCATTATCTGCCATAGTTTTGGCCACACGTGACTGAAGAGATCTCACAGCCCACGAGCAATGCCCAATAGCCTGTGCAAATGCAGCCACTCTGTTTTCTAGCAGATTTACTTGCATGGATGTGGCTTTTTCCTCAACATCTGGCCTCAGTGTCCAGGAAAGTTTCAGACATAATCAGACCAGTATCACTGGAGAGAGCTGCACGAACATACTGATGGCAGCTGTGGCTCTCTGAACACAGACTACACTATTTAGGCACAGCCAGAACTACATTAAATACAGTTGGAGTAAAATACTCAATTTCCTGGCTTAAATAACTTTGTTACCATATCCTTGATTTTGTTACATTGTGGAATGATTATTCAAAGTGTTGGTTTCCACACACCTTTTGGGGGCATATTCTACAGCTTTTTATTCTTGCTGAATAGAATTTACTTACCCACATACTCCCAAATGAGTACAACACATGCTCAAAGCAAAGGTTAGAGGAGCTGGTCCTCAGTATACAAAACCAGAAGCCTTGCACCTTCACTCTTCTGTGAACTAAGAACTATGTTTTGCTCCTGTTTTAGAAGCTTTTAGGGCTACAAATAATCTAGACCACCCCGACATAGCTCCCACTGCACAAGCCATTCATCTTGAATAAATTCAGCTGTCATTTAAAGTTGAACTAGATTGGACAAAGAAGCAGCAATCAAGCTGTTTCCATGTGAGGCTGGTAATTACAGAATCTGTTAAATTATAATGATTAGATGCTGCTAAGAAGAAGCTCCAAGAAATCTCAAGCAACTTTTGAAGGGGAAAAAAAGTTTAATCGAACAGCTGCAGGCCTCTTGCAATTGATTTGATTTTTCCCTCCCCCTCCCCTCCCCTTATAAAAAGCAAGCAGGTTAACAAGAGACAAAAGGCAGATAAGGGAGTGTAAGTGGATCAAGGGGAGCCTTGGGAAATCCTCAAACAATAGGAATGAATGTGGCATTAAATGGTTCATTTGGTGGTAAGTGATTAAATGGGAGAGGACTTTCTTTATCATGGAAATTGGTCCTCTATACTGTTGGACCTATGCTAATGATCTGAAACTCAGAGAAAAAGATGACTGTGTTATAACGGTTTATAATACACTACTTCATGTTGGACTATGAGGAACATTTGCATGAACACAGACATGCAAGGAATCTGAACAGCAATAGATTTTTGTTTGGCAGGAATTATTCTCATTGGTGTCAAAAGTTCACAACCTAGAAAACACTGGCTGGCTATACTTCACCTTAGAGCAAAATGTGCCAGTTTTAGTCACAACACTGAGAAAACAAAGGGCCTTCATGGGATCCTATTTTACTGAGAAGTCTCCATTTCCAAGTCTAATTAAAATTAGCCTGGCGATGGGAAAAATTATACTGCAATCATTGAGGGAATTGCAAACCTCTATTTAAACTATTTAAATCCTTTAGAGCCCTAATCTATATTTTACAAGGTAAGCTATGTCAACAGTGATAGTCATTCCAGGAAGGAAGGACCACTTGTTTAGCACATCAGCTAAGAGTTTCAGAGCAATCGGAGGTCCTGTTTCCAAATTCATTTACTAATTCCCACGCCACTATTAGAGACTTTAATTTAAGCTCTCACTATATTACTTCAAATTACTTGATATATGAATGGAAAATCTGTGAAGGAGGGCTGAAATGCCTTTGAGATCCCGCTGACGTAATATCAAAAATACTCTGAACTTTCAAGTGAAGAAAAGGCAGTTTCATGTAGTTGTATGACCAGAATCTTGGATGAAACCAAAAATAGCAACACATTCAAAGCCTTAAAAAGCTGG
Source organism: Chaetura pelagica (assembly GCF_000747805.2). Classification (NCBI taxonomy): domain Eukaryota; kingdom Metazoa; phylum Chordata; class Aves; order Apodiformes; family Apodidae; genus Chaetura; species Chaetura pelagica. The sequence continues at coordinate 587,891 of NW_009953960.1, forward strand.
AAAGCATCATTAAAAGGTCATCCCTTTATGCTTCAGCTTCCTAGACACCAGTGGAAGAATAACAAATGGTTATGGTTTCATTTTACAGTGTAGCAAAGAGGATTTGAGAATCCGTAGGGCCTCATCTGCTGTTTCTTAAGCAAACATCTAATGTAATTTCAAATTTCATTTCATCATTGTGATAGCCTCTCCTGTGGGCTAACCTTCCCTCTCAACAGCATAGAGGCAGCGTTACAGAACTGACAGGAACAGCTCCCTCTAAATTATCAGCTCCCCTATGGCTGTGATTTGTGACACAAGGTACACTTGTAGGGACACAGCTCCTCATTCTTTTTCATTTACTTTTAAGCAGTGCTTTGTAGAGTCTGTGTACAAAGTGTTGAAGCTAGTTATTGTCATAGTGCTAAATTATAAGGTTTAACGGGGTGCAAGGCTGAGTTTACGGAGATATTTAGATGTGTGAAAGTGCAAGAGATAAATGATGAGGTCAATACTTTCCAAAGCATTAGAGATGCATTTTCTAGAAAGCCTTAGGCCCAAGCTAGGCTTCATTTTCAAAAATGATCCGTGCATTTTAGAGTCTAAGTGTTCCCAAAAGTTACTGTGAGTTAGGCTCATACATCACTTGGGCACTTCTGAAGAGCATACCTTTAGTAAAATGAGTAAAAGTGTCTGTACCAGCAAGGTACCTCTCTTCAAGTATCAGGAGAATGAGGCTGCTTGCCTGCTAGGCACTTTTTATAAATTCCCTGGGAATCTTTCTGCATTTTTACATGTGTAAATAAATCTCACCTTGTCCTCTAGTGTCCTCTAAAAGCAACAGGACAACTCATGCAAGGCTACTATGTAAATATTAATAAATCCTTGATAATCAATTCTCCCAGTGATCACTGATACAAACCTGCTGCTAAGGCTGGAGCAATGGCAGCTGAAACATATCCTACCACCCTCTACAGCCAAATTTGACCTAAAAGTGCTAAGGCACACGACACAGACATCTAGGAGATGATCTGCAAAGATGAGAAGAGCTCTGCTAAGAGAGACACACCTGGCCAGCCCAATAGCTTTCACCACTGCAATGACCATGTTCCTCTTGATGTCCAATGACAGCACAGTGAATAAGGCCATAAGCACTAAGTGTCGCCCTTGGTGCCCCGGGAGGTCTTAAGGTGTACTATTCTGGGCACTGAGCTGCAGAAGTAAAGACATCATAAGGACACCATTCCTCTGGAACTGGCATCCCTACCACAAAACCACCTTCCACCATGCCACTCCGTCTTCCTGAGATTTCCATTCCTCTACAGCCACAATGAACTGGCCAGAAACACCTTCCCTCCTCAATTCAGGCCATAACTGATGTTAGCTATTTGAAGACAAGACTCTACACTAAGTCTTGCTAAAGAAAAAGGAATAAAGTTCTGAAATAAACACTGAAAATGAAATGTGAAGGTTTAACAACCTAGGAGATTTTTTGCTTCCCACTTGCCAACTACATACCAGCAGACCATGCTTGCTATTTCTTCAGTAAATGGAGATTTACAATTTCTGCATAGTCTAGAAAGGATAGAGTAGATAAAGGAAGGGGACAAAACCCCACACATGCCCCATCAGTTCTCTCTTAAGAGAAAAAGCACCCAGCTAAGGTTTAGTTGGCCCCTGGGTCTTTTTCTGGGTTATCTGACACTTAAGTATGTGGTTTCAAGCAGCAAATGTGGAGGTTGAGAAAAATCCCCCAAGATGAATTGCAGTCTAAAGTTGCAGCTTGATGTTTGCTCAAAACTGACAAGCGAAGTCCCAGCCTCCTTTCTGTTTCCCTGAGTCTCCCCTAAAGAGATAATCTAAGTGAATATGTTGGGCAAAGCCAGTGTTGGCAGTGCCCAGGAACTGCCACTCAGTCCTGAGAGGTTGCCCTTTGCTTACAGAGACACAGTAGGAAGAGAGAACGAAATAATTACAGGGGCAGACAATGATTATTGAAAAGAATTGTCATAGATCTTTATGGAATAGCTGGTGCTGGCCCCAGTTCTGGGGGTGGTGGGGGAAGGCTCTCTAAATTAAATTCACATGATCCACTCTTGTTCATTCACGTGGTTCTATAAAATGCCCACTGGCAAAAAGCATTTTTAAATTAAAAGGAGAAAATCATGCCATCTTTGTGCAAGCACATTTTGCTGATGAAGACCATTTATGGTAAAGATAAATAAATAATACAGTAGATAACATAGTAGGGCAGGACTTCAACTAAACCCTTGTGGAATTTCATCTCTGGTTCCATCAGAGTTTCCAGTACTTTATCAACCTAGCTGGGGCATATTGTCCTGCACAAAGGAGAATGAAAACCAAATGTAATGAGTAACTTCTTAATTGCATGGTCTATCACATGCAATGTTCTCCCCGGAAGGAAAATATCCATTGACTTATATAAGGAATTGCTGGACAGAGACAAAATTATAGCAATAGCTTTGCCCTAACTCACTGAGGGAAATTTCTTCCTTCTCTGATTACCCAAACTTTGGGCCTTTGCCATTCTTGAAGACAATAGGAATTTTGTTTTTGACTTAAATATGAGGAGGACCAGACCCACTAGAACAAGCACTGGACAGATGTTGACATATACAGATGATTTACAGATTTCAGACAACAACAGGTCTCATAGGTGGGTGTCCTGGGCTGAATTCAGTCCCAGGAGTATTATCCAAATCCTCACAATTTCCTAGCAACAAAGTTTAAAACCTTCATGACTCAAAAGCTGTGAAATAAAGCAAAAAAAATTCAAGTATGAGCCAAGTTTAAAAGGTGAATACTATTTTTCATATAGCATCCACTAGACTATAAGTTACCCCTCTAATTGTAAGAGGAAGCATTTGAGGCATAGCACATACCAACACAAACACCCCAAACACAGGCTGTGTGATGGTAAGTGGGAGCCTATTATGGAGAATTCTCAACTCACTTACTCAGACTCCATATGACCACTGCAGGATATGCACTACAATCTGATCTCAGTGTTTGTCACTTGTCAAAAAATTGAGAACAAAGAGCCAATTAGCTGAGGTTTGTTTTCTTCTATTTTGCTGGAAATAAAAGCTGAGCTACGATACAAAAAAAATTCCTGGTGTGTGTACAAGGCAGGGAGAGGGGAAAAAAACAATAAACAAACATTTTTACAAAAACTCAAAATCATTGGACTTGCAAAACAAGGACAGCTGGGATGCATAATCAAGAGCATTAGAATGATTTTATTTTATACAACAGAAACTTTCCCATTCTGGCATTTGCACTCTCAATATATAGCACAACCACTAACTTCTACTGCAAATCTGCTAAGACTTTAAAGGCAGCCTAGCTGCAGTAAGAAAGGTATGTGAAAGGCAATGACAGGCATACAGGGCCAGGTGCTTTTCAACCATTAAGATAACGCTGGTTTGCATTTGGCTAGAGATGATGATCTTAAGACTTTTTTTGTGACAATTTAATTAACTGCCCTTCACCATCCTGCTCTGCACCAGGTAAAGAAACACTGGAGACACATCACTAGGATTCGTGTGCCTCTGCAGTGAAACACATTGCAGCTGTCTAAGACCATGAAATAGCACTGCATAGCTTCTTAGATCTTAAGAGAAAAAAGGATCATCTGATTTTCTAGTCTCATCTCCTGGGTAACCCAGTCCACTATGTTTCACTCCACTGAACAGTAAACCAAAAATTTCAAATACAAATTGGGGGAAAAAATATATATATTAAGAAAGAATAAAAAGAAAAGGCTACTTCAATGAATTGCAAAGATAGGGAAAATCTGGAAGGGTGGAATAGAATTACTGACATTAGAATGTAACTAGGACAGAGGAGTCAATGCCCATGTACTCCGAAGATGACAAGAGATCTTTAAGGAAGCACAAAGAAGTGGTCAAGATTTTGGTTTCAGGTCTCAGTTAAAGAGAAGACCTCATACTGTCACAGAGTGACTGGTAAGGAAAACTGATAGCCCAGGAAGTACCAGCAACAATTCAAGCAGGATAGGCAAGCATTCCTGGGAGGTTTGCCATTCACACATCTGATAACAACAAAGAAGATAACACACATCAGGTTTATTAGGACAACCTGAAGTAAGTGTAGCATGCAATTTGCTTAACACTCTACACACAAAAAATCAAACTAATTTTCATCCTAATATAGAATCTAGAAACAATTAGAAATATACTTTCATATTAATGTCTTGGGGTTTTTTTTGGCTTAAGAAATTGGCCAGTAATTACTTCTGTAACAAGATTACTTTTTCCATTGCTATTTTATGACAGCCAGCTGCAGTGAGTGTTCTTTTTTTAAGCTCTATATCGAATAAGGAAATCTGCTGCTTTTCGCATCACAGCTCTTTGTCTTTCAGCACTCTGTTGATGAACTACTGAAGCTTATTACATTTAAATAATAAAATAATGCAAATCAAGTGACTGATTCTGTACAAACACAGATGAAAGTTCTTTACTGAGTGCCATGCTTAGGTCAGTCCTGTGGGAGGCTTAAGGGAACAGTCTGTGTTCCCTGTGTGCACAGGGGAAAACACACTTCATGGTTAAGGACAACTGCCTATCACACTGCTGCCTGTTAAGCAGCAATGGGAATCAAGTAATACTGATTTCTAAGAAAAAAATATCCAAATTTGCTTTCAAGCACAAACAGAGATAATTAAAGTACTTGCTCTAACAGGAAGCTGCATTAGAAAACAACTTTGCAGTTTTGAGGACGCACACTGTGTTTCTTGTTATGCCAATTTATTTTAATTAATTGGAAAAACATTTGTTTGAGGTATTAGCAATGCTAGTGCTTAGCCTGTCATTTTGCCTCCCCTCTCAATGCCCAGAATTGCAATTCTCCAGCAGAGCAAATTCTGACACACCACTGAAAAGGTGCAGTATAAATTCAATGGGCCAAATCTTTGCCCTTCCACTCACCTGGAGTAAAGCTGAGCTATGCTGGAGTTCATCACAGCACAGAAATAAAATCTAACCTTTAATGGAGTGTGAAGTGGTGATGATGGCATCGCAGGAGCAAGTTCATGCTTTCCAGAGAAGACTGTGCCACTGACAAAGCACACCACCTCCCAGCAGGCAACCTGTGGCTCACATTTAACCCTGAAATGTCACATATGGCAGTTGATGGCCCAAAGTCCCACTTGGACACATAAGTAAAGTTGACGGTATGGGGAGGCTGAAAGGACTAAACAAGTTATACTGCACTCAGGTGATAGTCCCAGAATACAGCAGGAAGATAAAGATCCTCTAAGGTATTTAAAGACAAAAATGAGTGAGAGGACTACTTATTATCCTTCCTTGCTTCCCTACTTCATGTCCCATTTTTGAAAACACTAGTAAGTTTTATAACATCTGCATAAGCAGTTGTCTGGCTCCAACAGCATCCATAAAATGGAAATTAAAAATACCATATTTCACGTTTCTCTTCACATGTTTAATTCAAATAATTAGATTATTTGAGCTGCCCTCACCAGCTGTTGTCCCTTAGCTTGTCTACTCAACTAAAGAGTTGGGTAAAACTTCTCCAAAAAGAGATGAACCCACAAAAAACATATAATTGACATGACCTCTTAAAAATGTCTGTTTCTGAAGTTTTAAAATCTAATTACATTTGTTAATGTTTAATTATATTCCATTATTAAAGTTATTATTAAAATTTTAATAACATGATGAATTTTTTATTCCTCTTAAGTTTGAACGTCTATAGCTGCCACATATTTAAATCTGTTTAGATAAAATAAAGAGCATTAGAAACTTTATTTTTCTCTTCTTTTAGTTGGACTGAAGTTATTTGGTATTTGGAAAATTCCAGGTGCTGGCATATTAAAATAAGCACCAAACATCTATAGAGATAGCAAAATCAAATGTAGGATTTGCCATGAGACATGCAGAAAAATATGCTCCTAGTATCACCAGTAATATTGCCTAACTGGAACTGTTTGTCTTAATAGAAACACTAACAATCTAGGAAAAAAAACCCCAAACAAACAATTTTGACAGTTGCATAGCAACTAAAAAAAAGCAAGGTGGACATTCTCTGAGGATGAGTGTGGCACAAACAGGACAGACAGTAACTTGGCTCCAGCTGAGGCTGTTGGGTGGTACCAGCTACAATTTAGCAGGCAGCAAGTACAACTCTGCCAGCTCTCTGCCAGCACCTCTTGCATGCGACTGGGCCAGCTATTAGCATATAAATGGTATGAAAGCTCTAGAATAAATAAGCAAGAAGACTAAGTCAAACAGTATGTGTGAAATGGCAGCATCGAGCAAGAAGTTGTCCAGCCAAGGTGGTTTAAGCACTCAAACTGCTCTGTGGTACAGCATGCAAGGAGCTGCTGCACACTACAGACCAAGAGCAAGAAATAGTCAATGCCAAACACACGATGGGATTGACCACAGAATCATTAGGGGGAAAGCCAACCTTTCCATAATGTACTTTAGAAAGACCTGAAAATACCTGAGCTTGCATATTTTGCTCACCTTAAACTCCTGCTAAAGTCATTGAGGTCAAGTCCTAAATCACACTCCACTGCTGATTTCCTCAGTAAAGTATTCTGTCAACACATGAAAGCCTGTGACTTGTACCCTCCACAAATATCACATGCTGCTGTGCCACTGCCAACTCCATCTAGTGTACACTCTAAACATTATCAGTAAAGGTAACTTATTATATAGAAAAGCTTACTATATTTTAGCAGAAGAAGGAAAATACCTGTATGTTCAAACTAATAAAGAGGAAACTTTTCTTATAATTACAAACCAGTGAAAACCAAGTGACCAGAGAAGTGTAATCAAGGAGATAATTTTTCCTCTAACCTTTCATCCTCTTCCACAATAATCTTATTTTTTTCTCTTTCATTTTCAACCTTCTGTGTCACCATCAGCACTAAAGGCTGCTTTTTTACCCCCTTTTGCTGGAAGAACAAACAAACAGTTGCCATTTCAGTCAAAGCAATGTTATTCTTCGGCTGGCTGGCACTGGTTTCAGCTCACAGGGCGGTCAGTTCCTTTGGCTCCTATCCAGCAAGCTGAATAAACCATTCTGGCAGTAAGTGCAACTGTGTTTGGGCTCAGAAATCAGTGCTTCAGATCTGTTTCCATCCTGAGCGCTTCCAATTTACAGCACTCCAACAGCAAGTACACCAGCCGAGTCTGAAACTCAAATTTATTTGAAACAAAGCTTTCTTGAATGCTCTTAGGTCTTTTTCTACACTCTTTCTCCTCCTCTCTTTAATGTTGGCAGCTTGGAATTTAATGCTCATTTTTTCTGCCAGAAGTTTGGCTTTTGCAACAAATACTTCAGCCAGGTGAGCCATTTCCTCCAAAATGCACAGCAGTGGCATAAATCACAGACAGATTCTTATAATCTTTTCTGTTTTTGTTTTTTTTTTTCACTTCCCACTTTTTTATGGAGCACTCTGAGACTCAAGAAGAATTTTCCTGAAATTACAAAACTCATGTTTTTATAGACATGCAATCACCCAGTGCAAGATTTTGGACTCTCACAGTGCAAAATGGAAAAAAAACCCACAAAAAACAGAAACTGGTAATACAGGAGAAACTATGGTTCCGTAAGTGCAAAGGCTAGCTGGATGGATTAAAACTGCAGGACTAGGCATTTAAGACTCCCCTTACGCTTCCCTCTCTGACAGAATAACATTAACAGCAGAATTCCACTTTAATGAGATAAGGGATGGGTCAAAAAGATGCTTCTGAAAAGGGCAGTGGATGCGAATGTAAAGTTTGAGAAATTGTACTGAGCACCATGTTTCAGTGCCCAGGTTATGATTTTCTCTTCCCTCCCCTCATTTTTCACACCATTAAAATTCCAAATTCAAAATGAACAAACAAACACGCATTGTTCGGTCTCACAATCCACGGGCGCTCCTGCTGGAGCTGCAGTGACACTTGAGCTGGGCCAGCAGAAACCACTCAGGCAGCTCACCCAGGGAATACCAGAGTGACAGATTAAGTACAAAACTAATCCACGTGTTGTGCTTCTACTTCACAGGTGCGTTCAGGGATTATCTTTCTGCCATGCAAGTCACTTAGGCCAATCTCTAAAGATCATTTCTCTTTCCTTCAGATCCTCAGTCTATCTGAAATAAATTTCCCCTGGCTACTGTGCTGAAAAACTTCCAGGGAAATAAATTCTGTAAAACTTCAAATGTTATCATTACCTCTTGCACACAATAATTTATCAATCATTACAGCATGCAAACACCTTACTCTCTCAGCATCTGAGCAGATGAAAGTTATCCACATTCTCTAAAGGCACCTTAAATATTACCTCTTTCCAATGACAATTTGGAAAAAAATAAAATGAAAGCTTTAAGATCACCTCTAAATCCTGCACATAAATATTACTTTAAACCAAGATGGAGACAAATAGCAAATAATATGCAAGAGCCGTGACACGTGTTTGAAGTTGTCAGATAAAAGTTAGCACACACAAACTCCCATTTAGAAGTAAAAGTAATTTGAAGAGGTTCTACTTAATGGACGGCACAGTGAATATGGGTTCTGGTTTCCAACAAAAAGTGACATGCAGTAAAATATTTAGGCAATCTTTTGAGGACTACGTAGCATTTCATAAATTAAAGGGCTTTAGTCAGCTTTCCATGTGACAGCAAGCAACCTACAGTTCAGTCAGAGGAGAAATGTTTGTGTTTTATCCCAAGATAGATTGGAGCAACTTCTGGCATGAACTGACACTAATGTAAACTGCCCAAGAGTTTTTACAGAGAAGAAATGGAAGACAAAGCAAAATGTTTTAAATGGAAGCTACCAGAACATTCAGCTCAAGCCCAAATTTGATGTTCAGCAATTCATGCGACTGAAAACTCTGACACAGTTTTCAAATAGGCAGTTCAAGTGCCTTTGCAAATTTCAGACCTATGTTTGAAAAGTATTTATTTCTCATTCCATTCACAAAGAGGATATTTTATGCAGATCTAGATAGATGTAGTTCTGGGTGACTGTCCATGTTTGTGTACTTTATATAAATTATATGCATGAACATTGTGTTTGTCTGTAAACTGGGGAAAACTCCTTATTGTAGCAAGTAATGTTCAGCA
>NW_009953960.1:597419-601016 GCF_000747805.2 Chaetura pelagica
TCAGCAGGTGAAAACAGGTCTGGGAAGTGGCTCACAGACTGTTAGAAATCAATCACACCAAAGCACTCAGTTGTGTTAAGTGTCTCTGTGTAGCTTTTTCGGGAGGGAACATAATGTAGTAGTTGTTACAGAAACGGAAGAATAAGGGGAGATGAATCCTGCCATGATGGTATCGCAGAATGCCTGGGTGACCTTGAGCTAGTCACTTGTGACCTCTGTAAAATGGAGATAATCACACTTATCTGATTCTAGGAGGTACCAGGAAACCCACTGTTTCCTAATTGCGTGAGTTATAAGCAGGCAACGCACAATGTAACTACTTCTGCTATTAAAAACAGTTACATGGGTTTGGTTTCTGGAAATATCTACTGGTGACACAATAGATTTTACCCATCTGTGTAAAAGTGTCAAGCACTGCTATTATTTTGACCTCATTGATAAAGAAAGGATGGGTGGTCTGGTCGACTGAAGCACATTTTGGCTGGAAGCTATTACCCTTTGAGACGACCTTGTGTTTCAAGTTTCATTGAAAAGTATCAGAAAAGTTACAGGCAGCAATAGTACGAATTTCTGTAACTCATTCTACAAAAACACTAAAATCTGCTTTGTCTCCTCTGACTTGATACTCCTCTCCACTAATCTTAATATTTTTCCTAATCAAGCATATTTTAATGGCAGGGAGCAATGTCACTTCCTTCTGTTTTTAACTAACCTTTCTTTCTTTGGCTATTCACTGCATATGTGGAGCTATACCAACCTCAGTTGTCCCACAGTATTAAAGAGGTGTAGAAAAAACTGCAATACGAAGAAGGGAAGCAAAAATTATGTCAATTTAAGAGGCAGAATGAATTTTAAAACAGCATGCTAGAATGAGGAACTACATGGCTTTGAGGTAGAACAGAGATCCTTGTGATCGTGTCATGAAACCATTCAGTTTTAGGGAGAGGAGTTTTTTAAGGTGCTTTGGGCAGGAGTTATGTAAACTGAGCAGCAACCTGATTTACATGAAAATATAGCACAAGTAATCATCAAGCATTGGTCATTTTACTGTTGAAATGAGCTTCCAGAGAATTTCTACAAAATCTTCACATTTGACCAGGCAGGGTAAATTAAGGTCAGTGTGGAAGCATTAGTTTTAACCTGGAGTATCCCATGCTGGTTTTCATTTCATCACAACAATCTTATACCAGAAATAGCTACACAGAATCCAAATATCGGCACCTCTGTCTAAAGTGCTCATTTACTACAAAGTATCCTTGTTTTACCAACTCAGTGTGTTTGCCAGGATGAACCACTGTCATTTATATCAGTAATACAACCCTCAACCACATGTGCTTCAGCATCAGACTTGACTAATGCATGGATCGTTATGCTGCACTCCTTATGAAATGCTGTGTCCTATCACGTTGCCACAACACTGCCACTAGATTTATAGCTGTAACTAAATCATCCGATCATACCACTTCTGTGCTGTGCTTCTTCCATTACCACCTAATGCATCAAAACCATTGATTTTAAACCTGCAAGCTTTCTTACTGAAGCACTCCAGGGTCTTGCAGCACTTTATTATATCCCAAGCCCACTCCCATAGCTGTCATGCTAATGAGGCATATGTCACTACTTTAATTTTTCTGAAGCAGGTCACAAAGCTCAATTCTCCCCTCATGTGGAAGAACCTGGAGTCCAATTCCTGAGCTGTCATGGCTGGCTGATTTTGAATAGTGCATATGATGACACAGCCTCTCATATTACTTGCCTGGCCACCACAACACCCCTTCCCTCCAAATGCTGCAAAGAAATACGGCCACTGATGGTTTCAGAGTGCTTTTCCCTATTTGCAGTATGTTGTACTTACTGAACACCTATTATCCTGAGGTGTCCAAAATGCTGAAATCATAACTTGCTTAACCTCAATAACCTACAGAAATTTAGCATAACAGAAAAAAGCTCCGATCATCCAGAAAGAAGCAGTATATTTTAAGAGGTAAAAACTCCCTTTAAATTACTGCCCTGCCCAAGCATCTTGAATCAGGACAGGTAAGAAAGACAAGAAGTGACAACAGTAATTTTTAGCCTACTCTGAAATGCATCCCAAACACCTTTGCCATATTTTGTGGGGTTAATTTCCAAGTAATGTTGATGTCCTAAGAAACGAAATTATTTCCAACAATTAAGAGGCAATTAATACAGGCCAGTTCTGCATTCTTATTTTGACCACTCTTACTAGTATGACTACTTGCTGTTCATAGAATCATAGAACTATTCAGTTTGGAAAAGACCCATGAGATCACCAAGTCCAACCACCATCCCTACTCTACAAAGTTCTCCCCTATACCATATCCACCAATACCCATCCAAACAACCCTTCAACACATCTAGGGATGGTGACTCAACCACATACCTGGGCAGCCTGTTCCAGTGTCCAACCACTCTTTCTGTGAAAAAATCCTTCCTAATGTCCAGTCTAAACCTCCCCTGTTGCAGCTTGAAGCCCTTCCCTCTTGTTCTGTTGCTAATTACCTGTGAGAAGAGACCAGAACCAACCTCTCTACAATGACCTTTCAGGTAGTTATAGAGACTGATGAGGTCTCCCCTTAGCCTCCTCTTTCTCAAACTAAAAATTACCAGGTCCTTCAAGCATTCTTCTGTCTGAAACAGCTGAGAAGTAAAGGAGGCAGATTTGGGCTTCAGTAGTTCAAGTAACATGGAGCCACTGGTGTTTTGCCCCACTATTGCTGCCTTCAGTGAACAGTTCTATATTTTCATGCTGCTTTGACATATGAGTATCAGCTGACCTCTTGTAAAAAGACATGATATACTAAATGTTTGAATTTTATTAGCTTCTGTCATACTATCTTATGATTTGAACCATTTTGTCTATTTTATTTTTTTTTTTTTCTGCATTCTTATTTTGACCACTCTTACTAGTATGACTACTTGCTGTTCATAGAATCATAGAACTATTCAGTTTGGAAAAGACCCATGAGATCACCAAGTCCAACCACCATCCCTACTCTACAAAGTTCTCCCCTATACCATATCCACCAATACCCATCCAAACAACCCTTCAACACATCTAGGGATGGTGACTCAACCACATACCTGGGCAGCCTGTTCCAGTGTCCAACCACTCTTTCTGTGAAAAAATCCTTCCTAATGTCCAGTCTAAACCTCCCCTGTTGCAGCTTGAAGCCCTTCCCTCTTGTTCTGTTGCTAATTACCTGTGAGAAGAGACCAGAACCAACCTCTCTACAATGACCTTTCAGGTAGTTATAGAGACTGATGAGGTCTCCCCTTAGCCTCCTCTTTCTCAAACTAAAAATTACCAGGTCCTTCAAGCATTCTTCTGTCTGAAACAGCTGAGAAGTAAAGGAGGCAGATTTGGGCTTCAGTAGTTCAAGTAACATGGAGCCACTGGTGTTTTGCCCCACTATTGCTGCCTTCAGTGAACAGTTCTATATTTTCATGCTGCTTTGACATATGAGTATCAGCTGACCTCTTGTAAAAAGACATGATATACTAAATGTTTGAATTTTATTAGCTTCTGTCATACTATCTTATGATTTGAACCATTTTGTCTATTTTATTTTTTTTTTT
>NW_009953960.1:601055-612488 GCF_000747805.2 Chaetura pelagica
ATTAGGTGGGCTTCCATTAATAGACCTAAGCATTACATGGAAAGAGAAAAAAGATCTGTCATATCTTCCCTGTTAAAAGTCAGGGCAGACTTTGAAAATATGTTGCAAAAAGGGTGCCTAAACTTTGTGTCATCACCATCCTTTGCCTATGAAGATATGAACACAGTTTAAAAGCCAGCAACAAAGCCCTGCAGTGCTGTGGATGTATCAGTAAAATGGACATAGCACAACAACATTTATCACTTTCAAACAAGAATCTAAAAATCTCCAAAGCCTGGAAGAATCAAACTATGATAGTTGTTCTCCATTTTATTCATGGAAGGGTCACGCACCAAAATTTAGGTCAGTAGGCCAGAGTCACAAAACATCATCACTCTTTTGACTCCCATTTCCAAGCATCCCTTACTACAAAATACTGATCTTGTAGTTGTAGATTTTGAGCTGATGCCAATCACACATTTAAAACACCATACTAGCTATTTCACCTGTATTCAGGGTTTTTGTCTCAATCCACATAGTGAGAATTAAAAGGAAGGAAAATTTTTAACACTTCAAATTCTGGTGTTTTCCGAACTGCCAGCAAAATTAATTCTCATGTGGGATGCGTATGCTGGGGCTTGTAGTCCTCAAAGGCTTAACCCAATTGACTCTTAAGGAACTGTGACAGTCTTTCATATAAATCCCTTCCAAGATCAAAGGCTTCTTCTGTGCCATAACTGTCGATCACTTCAGCTTTATTACCAAGCATGGGCACTAAGGGCTTGGTCCTGCTGTTAGACACACAGTAAAGGATTGCTCTCTCTTGAACAGAACAACCCCACTGCTTTGCACCCAAGTATACATGGGAAGTAACTTCAAAGGATACACCGTGGTTCATACACACACAGCAAGAAGCTACACTATCCCCCCATGTCATGTTCCAAATATCACTTTTCAGCAAACTTGTACTGTAACCATTGAAGGTGCATTTTTCTCTGAGTTACAGACTGAAACATTTTAACCTGATCCTTTCCTTTCTAGTCAGAGTCTCAAAGCTTCCACCCAGAATACCTACAACTATCTCTGCTTTAGTTGAAGAATTTGTTGGGGTCACATGATGGTTTGAAAGCTGTGGTTGAGATTAATCATGTGTTACAATAAACACAGTGAATAATGCAAAGCACAGAAACGATGGAGGAGGAAGTGGGGGTAGACATCTTCTGAGGCTATGCAGTTATTGGATGTTTAGTTTGAACGAACACACCGCTCAAAGCGAGACTTCTGGCATCTTCTCCCTTACAAATTAATCACTGGTTCACAGTGGCCAGCAAATTTCAGCTTATAAATAAAGTTCAAAGCCCCCAGGTCCTCATTTTAAAATGGAGACATATGGCTTGAAAACAGCTAATGGAACAAGCTTTCCCAAAGTTTGAGCTCACTCCCAACTGAGAGATCCATTTCACAGTAATAACACAATGCAGCCACAAGTACACGAGCATCAGACTTCCTTCCTGTATTTTATAATACTTTGCACTTCCACGCCAGCTTTTATCTAGTGAATGGAAAAAGTTCTGATGAACAACAGCTAAGACTTTTCAAAGTGTAGAAGACACACAACCCTGCACGAACTGAAAGCACACACAGTCTCCTAAGAGATTCTCTGCCATACAGGCATGAGCTAAGAGACAATACATACCCAGAAATAACAAGTTCAGGGCTGTGTACCCAAAGATCTGAAAAGATTTAGAAAAAAATACTAGCTTACTCTCTGAAACTTGATGTCTGCAACTATGGAGACATGAGTCCCTTTTTATCTACTTGTTCACCACAGTATAAACCATGGATAGCTGTACTAATAACAGATGAGCAAATAGCTTGCAAGGATACTGAAACAAATAACTTGCTATATCCTCCATTTCCAATGGAGAAAAGTAAGGTTTTTCAGCTGAGAAGCTTGTGGCCAAAACCTGAAGGCTGGATTCCTAGTACTCACTCCAATCTCTGGACAAATCTGCCTTCAGTGTTTTGTTCTAAAGTTGCCGAGAAGCATTTTTTCCACACAGAATTTGCTCCTTTGGGGGCTTTGTTTCAGGTTAGTCACAAATCTCTCAGTATAACCTGAGGTAGAGCAAAACACTGGCAGTCCTGCAGTGAAAAAGCATCTAATGGGCCATAAATTAATGTTTCATTTCCTTTAATAGTGTAGTGATTAATTCCTTCTTCAGAGCAAGATTTTGTTGCACATTCAATAGTTACACGATAAAGGAAGAAACAGGGTTTTTTAACATCAAACAGAATCAAAGCCAGAATGCTCCTATTTTTGTTTGTGCTCTTGTAGCTTGACTCTTCAAACAGATTTTTCTCCCCAATTTTGTAAAGAAAAAGGTAAAAAAAATCCATCTCAGATGAGACCTTGCACAGCTTGTCAAGTTTCAGCCCACAGTGAATTCTTACTGCAAATAGAAGCCTCTGAAAGTAAGGGGCTTCTAATGGAAATGCTGACATAACCTTAACTATACCAATGCTGCTGTAATGCTCAGGTTACCAGGAATATTTCTGCTGCCAATTCAGTTTAACAAGTCTGAATGCATATAATTTGTTCCAGTTGTCTTTCCTCAGAGTGGGGCTCCTTTGTGCACACTTTCCAATGTGGCTTGCATTAAAAGAACGAAAAAAACCCCTACTCCTATGTAAATTCATATACACACTGATACGGTTTTATCACAGCTAAAAAGCTATACATCTGCTTTAACTGATTCAGTGTGTTCCCTGCTGGCCTGGAAAGGTGACTCATTTCATTGCTGCCCTTCACTGAATGTGACACTCGTAACTTTGCTTTGTTCTTTTTGGAATATTTATTCATTGAAAAAAACCCACAACAAACCAAAAACAAAGCAACAAACCACAACCCTGACTTTCTGCGTATTCATATTACCCACTCCTGACCAAACCTCTCCTTGTTTGAGCCAAAATGGATTTTAGCTGGGTCAGGATTTGACCCTCGTCATGCTAGGAATCTCATCCAAATGCTTCCCCACTGATATCAGCAGTAAGAATCTAGTCCTGTGGCAAATGATTTGCTTCTCACCTTTGGTTCATTCTGAAGCCAGGTTAAGCAAATACACTCAGGAGGCAAAGTGAATTTACAGGGCAAGAGCATAAGTTGACAGCAAGGTAAGTGAGCACTTCTAGAGCTTCATGTCCTCAAAAGATCTTCAGCTTGAGCACTGAAATGTTTCTGATCTTTCCTCCTGGCAGGAAGAGTGAAACAGGAGGAATAAAACCTCATCAGGACAGGTCCACTCCTCAGTGAAGAGGAGTAGGGCTAATTCATGACCTGATCCTCCTCACATCTGCCACTTTACAACTATTTCTTACTTGATCTTCAGGGTCTAAGAGGCAATGGCTGATGCTTGGGAGTTCAAAACCTGAACCTTGTTATCATCTTTAGAACAGAGATAAGTTTGGAGGATTTGAGGACAATTTCAGTGGATTTTTTGATGGTTTCAGTGAATCCAAACAGATGGCAACTGTGAAAATCAAGCCCAAGGGACCAGATCCAGATTTCTAAATAACTTTTCAGTCTCCTATGGACCCATAGGGGGCTACAGCTCTTTCCACAATGAGTGGAAAAATAGGAATCTCCTCAAGATGATTCAGACCCTGATGGTTTGGAATGCCTCAAACTAAATTGAAAGCTTATGATTAATAAGTCTCTTGTTTAGTTTTCTGACTAAAATTAAAAGGAAGCAATTTAGGTCAGTTTCTCTGGCTAAACTCTGCACATGTTCCCAAATTAGTGGATACATTCAGGGAAAATTTACATAAAACTAGTTTTCAGAAGACTTTTTTCCAATAGCCTATCCTACCATCTATTTTTTATTTTCAATCATTACCACTTCTTTAAAGAAGAATGTTCTTTTATTAAAGAATATTTTCGAACTAATGCTAAAGTAATAATTTTTTTAATCCTTCATCTTATGGTGTTTTTTCCTGAACTTCTGAAATGTTGCTGGGCAGAGTGTTGGTGTTAAAAAAATGTAATAGGAACACAATAATCCAAAGGATATTTATAATGTTTTAAATGACACTTGAAAAATTATTTGCTGTATCTTCCTATTTCCTCAGTTTTCTTTCTGTTAATTATGAATTACCATTATGGGTAACAGTGACTGCTAACGGACTCTGAAAATCTCTGTTAAAGGATGCAGAAATTAATTGTTATTCTTACTTAGCAGGCTTACTCAAGTATTAAAGAAAGAAGCAACAGAAAACACTGTGCAAGGAAAAAACACAGCAAAAGAATAGATCCTCCCATCCACAAGCCTTTTTGGAAAGAAAAAAAACAAACAACCTTACATAAAAGAACACTAAATTTAATTGGGATTTATTATTTATTATTAGATTAAATCAATTATTAAGATTACAGTATCAAAGAGTCTTTTGCTCTTCTCAGTCAGATCCCAGAAAATTCTCCACTTCTAAGAAGTCTTACATGATACCATTATTTCTTTGAAATGCTTTTATATTCTGTGTCTTTCGGACTCCCTGCTGCAGTTTTTTTCCATCCCTGTGTTGTAAACACCTAATCCCATGCTTGAGCAGGACTCCTAACAGGACAACTCATGTGTCTGAAGTCAGACCTGACCATCAGAGGAGTGATGCCTGATGCAAAGCAGAATGATTAAGTTCAGCCTTTCAGCTGGTCACACTGGGCTGCAGAATGAGTCCGAAAACAGCAGCCTCTGTGGGGCAGACTGTGCAGCACCAAACACATCAAGAATGCTAAAGAAACACTGAGCAAACACATAACTTAAAAACTTTCAGCAGAAAGTTTAGATACTGAAGGAATCCAGACACAGCAGCTGTAGTGGCAGATGATCTGGTTTGTTACTCACTGTAATGTGCCATAATTACACAATTTATATAAAATTAAACTATTTAAGAAAACCTAAATAAGGCTGTATTAAACCTTATCAGCTTTTTTTTTAAGGATTTATCTTAAAAAAAATTGGGTGAAACCATTTAATAAAAAGGTGGAAAGTTATTTTTGATGAATAGGAAAAGGAAGTAAATTAGAAATGGTGATTGACTTCAACAGCTCAAGGCTGATCATTAAAAAAAAATAAAAAATCCTAAACAGAAAATACGACACATTCTTTAAGTTACAAATCAGGAGGTCTATACTGGTCCAATTTATTTAGAAATGAGAAGGAAGATCTCAAGAAAACCTATTGCTTTGAATTGTCCAGCATTCTAAACAAAGAAAAAGTACAAAGGCAGTACACAAATCTCCATTACTTCCCTGACCATGGATTTTGTTGGCCAAGCGGTTTGTTCGTGCAGATCCCACTAAGGAGAAGCAGCATGCTGTGGGGTTTTTTGGCATTTGGGGTCAAACTGATCCCAACTGGGCCTATTTTCCAATGAAATCAAGGAACCTATGGAAGTTGCACTCATCTCCTAGGATCTAACCCTGGAATATTTATGTATGCATTCAACATGGTTTCCCTCCACCTGTCCACTGACAAGGCAATCTGTGCCTGAGGTGAGGGCTGCATTGTCCATGCTTTACACACCACTGAACACTCATCATGGAATTCAAAGTAAAATAACACAGTGACCCATGCCTACCTTCTGTCTCTCTCTCTCCAGCAGCAATGTCACTTTGTGTGACTGACCAGCAGCATGACACTCCACTGCTGCTTTTTTTGTGAACATCAGCCAGCAGTATGTCCAGGTATGGAAGAGGGCCAATGGCATCCTGGCCTGTATAAAGAACAGCGTGGCCAGCAGGACCAGGGAAGTGATCTTACCCCTGTACTTGGCACTGGTGAGGCCACACCTCAAGTACTGTGTTCAATTTTGGGTCCCTCACTACAGGAAGGACACTGAGCTGCTAGAGTGTGTCCAAAGAAGGGCAAAGAGGCTGGGGAAGGGTTTGGAGCATATGTCTTATGAGGAGCAGCTGAGAGAGCTGTGGTTCTTTAGCCTAAAGAAAAGGAGGCTGAGGGGGGGACCTTACTGCTCTCTACAACTACCTGAAAGGAGTTATAAACAGGTGGGAATAGGTCTGTTCAATGACATTACAAGTGACAAGACAAGAGGCAATGGCCTCAAGCTGTGCCAGGAAAGGTTTAGATTGAATGTTAGGAAGAATCTCTTCACCAAAAGGGTTATCAGGCTTTGGAATAGCCTGCCCAGGGCAATGGTGAAGTCACCATCCCTGGAAGTACTTATGAGTTGTGTAGATATAGTACTTAGGGATGTGGTTTAGTTAAGGACTTGTCAGTGTTAGGGTAATGGTTGGACTCAATGATCCTGAATCTCTTTTCCACACAAAGTAATTCTGTGATTCTGTAACAAATGTCCTTAGCTGTAGCAAAGAAGCAGGACTGTTTAATGAGTGGGGAGCAATAAAAGCTGTTGGAATAGGGCTGTATTTGAGGGAGAAGTCAAAGAAATTGCTGTACATATATTCAGAAATGGGTAATAAGACCTCAAACTGCATTAGCTCCATCCTACAGAGACTTTGTAGATGTCACCTCCAGTGCAACTCAATGAGAGTAATTCTAGGACCAGAAAGTCAGTTTCAGATATTCTTAGAACTTTCTGGTATTTCCTTACTTGTGCTAGAATTAAATAAAATCCATGCCCTGGTCTCTAAAACAGTGTTTGAGAGTAGCAAAATGCTCAAAAGGAGCCCAGAGAGCAACTGCATCCTGGGCTGCATCAACAGAAGTGTGGCCAGCAGGGCCAGGGAGGGGATTCTGCCCCTCTGCTCTGCTCTGGTGAGACCCCATCTGGAGTATTGTGTACAGTTCTGGTGCCCTCAGCACAAGAAAGATACAGACCTGCTGGAAAGGATCCAGAGAAAGGCCACTAAGATGATCAAAGGCTTGGAGCAGCTCTGCTCTGGAGACAGGCTGCGAGAGTTGGGGCTATTCAGCCGGGAGAAGAGAAGGCTCCAGGGAGACCTTAGAGCACCTTCCAGTACCTGAAGGGGCTCCAGGAGAGCTGGGGAGCAGCTTTTCATCAGAGAAGATCATGATAGCACAAGGGGTCATGGTTTTAAACTAAGGGAGGGAGATTTAGGTTAGATATTAGAAAGAAATTCTTCACTGTGAGAGTGGTGAGGAACTGGAATGCCCAGGGAGGTTGTTGATGCCCCATCCCTTGAGGTCAACAGAGTCAGTGTTCTCAAAGGAATTTAGATGTCAGCTTTCCACCCATTTAATGTATTTTTCAGAATCTGTTATTTGCCACTCTGCATATCAGCTTCCCATGGGGATAACAGCCATTTCCATACCTCACAGATGTGCTTAGCAGAGATATACTTGTTAATGTCCCCAGTGCTACTCTAGTGGGAGGGGTCTCTCCCATGGCAGGGGGATTGGAACTAGGTGATCTTTAAGGTCCCTTCCAACCCCAAACCATTCCATGATTCTATTAAGTGGACAGCAATGGTCATGCTAATGGGCTCTTCCTAAACACCATTCCCTAAAGACACTAATTTTATTTATTTATTTTAAATTTATTTTTCCTGGTGTTTACTGGTTCAAACAGAAGAGAGCTACTGCCACCAAGCCAATCACCAAGCTCTACATCCTTCTTCTTGGCTGGCACTCAACTTTTCCCAGCCAGTCAGCATCCTCCCTACAACCCCACCAGCTCATGCTTCTCCTCCCCTACCACCATCGCAGACTACATGGATCAATGTTCTGATCCAATACGGCATTTGTTAGTTTCTTAAAACAATCAGATTAAAGTTTGGATGCCTTCAGAAGCTCTGCCTTTTCATCAGTCATATACACATATATCTACACACCAGTATATACATACACTGACTGATGAGAAACCTGATTAACTAATTAGCGTTTCTGAATGTCCACTCCATGGCAGCCTACTTTTCAAATAGTGCTGAAATCCTCAAGCCTGGAAGTTTTAAGGTTTCTGAATATAAACATTCTCAGATGTTTGAGACGGTTGGGCCTGGAGAAGGGAAAGCTCTCTGCAGCCTTTCAGTATTTATGGGGGGTTATAAGGAAAACAGGTAGAGACTTTTTACCAGGGACAAGGGGTAACTGTATTAAACTAAACAAGGACAAATTTAGATTTGGTATAATAAAGAAATTATGTATTATGAGAGTGGTGAGACACTGCAACAGGTTACTTAGAGAAGTTCTGGATACTCATCCCTGGAAGTGTCCAAGGTCAGGTTTGGTAAGACTTTGTGCAACCTGATCTAGTTGAAGATGCCCTTGGCCATGGCAGTGGGGTTGGATTTTAAAGGTCCCTGCCAATCCAAACCATTCTATGCTTCTATAAAATGGAGACATTCATATCCTAGTTACTTTGCATAATTTTAGGGAAAATAAATATCTTTCTGGAGTTGACATATCTAATAAAAAATAATAATTAGAAAAAATTTTAAGTCTGAAAAGCTGCTTTTGTTCCTTAAAATTAAGTACCTGCTGATAGTATAGGTACAAAAAAATTGGGGAGTTTTAATGTTCTAAATTACTTTCATCTTACAAGTACAAAACCCCACAAACAACGGCTTATAAAATACCCAGTATAAATTTAAGAGCCCTAAAAGATGTGTGCAAATTTATATACTTATTAGTTTGTTCCAGTCTTCATTTGAAAGTTCAGTTGGACATTTTCCTGGAGGTGCAGAAATAATATTATGGATATTATTACCTTTCTGGAATGAAAGGAACTTAGATAAAGAATAGGCTACTGTATCTTCAAAAAGTAGCATGTTTCTTAAGTTCCATGTGCATTATATTTGCAATTTACATGGGGATTTGTAACAGCAGTGCTGCTCCCTGGGTGTTACTTACTTTGGATGGACTTCTCTAAGGCCGAGTTTACACAGCTGTGGAAGGAAAACCTAGCCACAATCAATTAAAAAGTGCAACACAAATCCTTTGGACAGCATTCTCAGGCTGTCCTGCTGTTGAGACAGCTACTATTCTCCAAGAATGAGTGCTCTAACTGTATTAAACTTAGTCCTAACCAAAATAAGCTTCTACTAATTTTCACCATTTAAGGAACATAAAGACCCGCCTTTGTCATTTAAAGTTGAAGCTGACTAAGCCTCATAGAAACAGAACTTTAAGGAACTAAAGCAAATAAATCCATTTACAGAGGTCAGAAGAGTCTCTGGGTTTTAGACATGATGGGCTTGCATAGTCTGTGCTTCTTATTCATGTGAATGCTCAGATTATGGGTTGATAGGTGGCATAATAAGTCGCCTTTGTTTTCCTCCTGATAGCAGAGTGAGGTTGAGCTGATCCCAACAGGTCACCAGTGTGCTGGCATTACCTGCACTGCTGATTACTGAACAACTAGAATAAGCACGCAAATGAGACCCCTGACGCCCTGTCTTTCTGTCAGACATATTTATTGGTGTGTGAGACCAATCTGCTGAATCCTACACATAAAGAGGGCCTCAGGGAATGTAGTATGTCTACAAGCCAATGCAAGAAGCACTGAGGAACAAGAAGATAAATAAGCAGGCAGCTGAAAGTCTAACTAACTCAACAGCACATCAATAACAATGATGTCGTCAACTCACTGTGGACTCAGAACAATGCTTTTTCTGTTGTTCAGCTAATTACTAAAAGGAGATTAAGGTCTTTAATCTCACTTGCTTTCTCCTTCTTCACTCTTTTTACCTGGAGGGTGTATGTATACATATATCTTCCCTAAATGAATGGAGAGAAAGTACGTAAATGATGATGTTCAAATCATGAGGTGGAGTGTGATTTTGGCTTTATTTCCAACAAGAGGGCCATCTACATGATTTCGGATTTCAACGTACTGCAACTGCAAAGAGTCAGATGTGTGTTACAGGGTAGAAGGGGAGGGGGGAAGCTGAACAGAGGATATGAATTTTAAGCAGTTTCCTGAATGAATACAACACTGTATTTCCCCCCACTCTCCTTAGGATGACAATTCAGAGCAGATAACCTTCTCCTTTGAAAAAACTTGAAGGGAAAGTTTGTTTTTACCATAACAAATGCTATAAAAGAAAAGGAGAGAAGCTGGGAAAGGGAGTGTGGGGGCACAACACAAATTAAATGTCAAACTTTCTCTCCTTACTTGGAGATAACTGCATACTAGGAAACCTTCTTAGAAGCTTAACATAAATGGAGCTAAGCTGTTGCCAGCTGCAGTAAACCTCTCTCTCACCTTTCTTTCTCTCTTTCAAGATATCTATGAATGTCTTCTCCTTCATCATAAATCAGACCTGTGAGCAATTATCACTCAAGCCGGATGGCAGCGGCCTGAGTGGCCACTGTTATTCCACTGCTGTAATCTGCACTTCGTCAGGTTACACTATCCTTGATGAAATTTCACGTTTCTTTGCCAATGAGTGCTACCTCTCTGTTTATGACTCATTGTCTTTGCAGCAGAGAGCTGTGAATCTCATTCCTCTTTTTAAAATTTGTTTCAGCAGCATGGTCTGTCCAGTGGTGCTGAGAACCCTCAGGTCCCATCTGGGGAGTCTCAGAGCATACCCAGAAACACGAAGTTGTGCTGCTGCCTCAAATACTTACCCTGAGGGCACCTCTCAGCACCTCTGAGGGAGACATGGACACAGACACCCTCCTCTTGCCTCTGAGGCTGAGCACCCGGGGCTTGCTGCCACTGGAGCAAGCAACTCACAGGGAAGCTCTGGGGTTTCAGCATTCACTTTTACATCCACGCTTCTCTTCAGCGACAGGTTTCTGACAGCGGCAGGAGCCTCCGGGCTGCTCTCAGCTGCGCGGGGGCCCAGGGCAGTGTGAGCCCACCTGGCTGCCCTCCCTCCCCTCAGCCCTGCACCCCACCAGCCCCCAGGCTGCACCTTGACACCCTCCTGGAGAAGGGTGGTTCTCTGGACAGTTTTCAGCCAGGAGTTTAAAATAATAAAAAAATAAAGCCCCAAACAAAACCAATATCCAAGCCCCCTCAAAAAAAATAAAGGGGAGAGGGCTCCAACCTTCAACTTCAGTGAAGTTTCCGAGCTCAGGTACCACAGCGAGTCCCTCACAACCCCTCACCACAACCACCCAGCAGCCGGGAAAAACCCTCCCAGCGCTGCATTTTTCAGCCTTTACAAGGTGTCTTCCCCCTCCATCTTAAACCCCCTTCCCCAATACGACTATTAACTCTTTTTTTTGCGTGTGCACCACATCCCAAGCGGTGCACCCGCACCCTCCGGCGGCCGAGCTCCATCCCCCGCGCACGGCTGCGAAGACCCCGGCAAGGTAGAATAAAGAGGTAAGAGAGTCAACTCACCGTTGGCAGCGACACAGAGGTTTCCAGAGCCACTTTTAACTAAGAAGGAATTAGGGACAAACTCTTCCTCAGAGTCAGAGTCCGCGGCCGGCTGGGCCGCGCCGTTGCCAGGCAACCGCCCCGGGCCCTCATTGGCCGGCGGCGAGAGGGGAGGGGAGGGGG
>NW_009953960.1:614374-614762 GCF_000747805.2 Chaetura pelagica
CGTTTGGCAGCGGCCTGAGTGGCCACTGTTATTCCACTGCTGTAATCTGCACTTCGTCAGGTTACACTATCCTTGATGAAATTTCACGTTTCTTTGCCAATGAGTGCTACCTCTCTGTTTATGACTCATTGTCTTTGCAGCAGAGAGCTGTGAATCTCATTCCTCTTTTTAAAATTTGTTTCAGCAGCATGGTCTGTCCAGTGGTGCTGAGAACCCTCAGGTCCCGTCTGGGGAGTCTCAGAGCATACCCAGAAACACGAAGTTGTGCTGCTGCCTCAAATACTTACCCTGAGGGCACCTCTCAGCACCTCTGAGGGAGACATGGACACAGACACCCTCCTCTTGCCTCTGAGGCTGAGCACCCGGGGCTTGCTGCCACTCGAGCAAG
>NW_009953960.1:614846-615601 GCF_000747805.2 Chaetura pelagica
ATTCACTTTTACATCCACGCTTCTCTTCAGCGACAGGTTTCTGACAGCGGCAGGAGCCTCCGGGCTGCTCTCAGCTGCGCGGGGGCCCAGGGCAGTGTGAGCCCACCTGGCTGCCCTCCCTCCCCTCAGCCCTGCACCCCACCAGCCCCCAGGCTGCACCTTGACACCCTCCTGGAGAAGGGTGCTTCTCTGGACAGTTTTCAGCCAGGAGTTTAAAATAATAAAAAAATAAAGCCCCAAACAAAACCAATATCCAAGCCCCCTCAAAAAAAATAAAGGGGAGAGGGCTCCAACCTTCAACTTCAGTGAAGTTTCCGAGCTCAGGTACCACAGCGAGTCCCTCACAACCCCTCACCACAACCACCCAGCAGCCGGGAAAAACCCTCCCAGCGCTGCATTTTTCAGCCTTTACAAGGTGTCTTCCCCCTCCATCTTAAACCCCCTTCCCCAATACGACTATTAACTCTTTTTTTTGCGTGTGCACCACATCCCAAGCGGTGCACCCGCACCCTCCGGCGGCCGAGCTCCATCCCCCGCGCACGGCTGCGAAGACCCCGGCAAGGTAGAATAAAGAGGTAAGAGAGTCAACTCACCGTTGGCAGCGACACAGAGGTTTCCAGAGCCACTTTTAACTAAGAAGGAATTAGGGACAAACTCTTCCTCAGAGTCAGAGTCCGCGGCCGGCTGGGCCGCGCCGTTGCCAGGCAACCGCCCCGGGCCCTCATTGGCCGGCGGCGAGAGGGGAGGGGAGGGGG
>NW_009953960.1:616127-634733 GCF_000747805.2 Chaetura pelagica
CGTGGGGATCGTCCCAACTCGTATCCCATCTCTTTTTTGTGGTGTTTTTTTTTGTAAGTTTTTGGCTTTCGGAGGGAGCCCCCGGTGCAAAGACGCGCTCGGCGCGGTCGCTGTCAGCGAGGCCGAGCTGCGTCCTGCTACGGGAAAAGCTTGGGCCGGGGTATTGACAGGGAAATTATTTTAGATTCCACGTGAAAACGGTAGAATCCGCTTGGGGACAGGGTTTAACCATTGCTTTATCCAGGTGAACAGCCCGCAGGAGGTGGAGGGGAGAGCCCAGTCATTTATTTCTACGTGGTGTTGAGCTGAGACCGGGCAGCAGCAAAGCTCAGCACAGCGCCGGCTCCTTGATTAAATCATGAGAAATCCAGCACATTAAGTGTCTTGGATCATGCTTTACATAAAGCTGCGCCTGGTCAAGGGAGAGCTGCTTACTGACTGCAAGGAAATTGGATCAGGTGCTTGGAGGTTAAGGAGATCCAATTCAAAAAGCATCCTGTAAATAATTAATGGCAATCAGGCGTCGCGTTCCAATCAGATTTTTAAGCAAAACTGGGAAATCAGAACCCTCGATCTGATAAAAAAAAATAAATCAGGCAAACGTGGAGGTCAGATATGTGCAGTACATCAATAAAAACAGGGGGAATATGAAGGCAGACATATAATACGTTAAAATACAGGACAATGCATTTAAACATGTGTTTTTCCCCTTGATACATTTGATCTGAAAGCCGTAATGATTTATCTCCCACATTTTCCCAAATACTGAAATGCTATCATGCATAATCCATCAAAACAAAGGAATAACAGGACAAGAAAACTAGCAAACTTAAAACCAATCTGTTTCTCAAAAAAACCACATTTTGAACATAACAGAGCTGTACTATATTTCTTACTACACACAGCATGAACACTTTAGGAAGGGACACAAAGCCAAAACAATAAAGTGGGTTTAACATTTAAATCCCCCAAAGCTTTTTCTGCTAAGTTTCTTTCCATCTTGGTAATCAGTTTTTCTCTTGATAAGCCCTTTGATGTCACCTCCCTGGCATATGCAGATCTTATAAATTGCAAAATTATAATCAGAGAAGAAGTCGGGGTGTTGGAGGCACAGCCTAGGAACTGTGGAGGATACAGGGCTGCACCTGTGCTGAGGGACTCTCAAGTGACTGAAGAAGAAGCCAGCTTGGGTAGGAGAGCCTAAGTTTTCTTGAATGAACTGCAGTCTGTGCACCACGTTGACTGTGAGCAGGAGTTAAAAGCCCTGTGTGTCTTGTTATGATCAGCAGTGCAGTTGTCTGGGTCTCGTTGTTTCTGAGAACCCTCCAGACAGAGAAGTTTCTCCTTTAGGATCATGGCATGTAAAGAATCTGCAGCCCACTTCACACTCCCTGACCATTTTTATGGTGCCAAAGCTATAACCTTCCCATTATGTTAACTACTGGTAGGAGTTGGAGAGCAACAGCTGAAAAAGGGAGCAAGTGCAAGGGGATGAGCACTGCTTTCCCTGTCACAGATCCTGACATGCAAATAGAGATTCAGCTCCAGCTTGGATGTGCTCCTGAAATCTGCTCTGCATCATCCTCTTTGTTGCAATGAAGATTTGATGGGTGTGACTTGTAATAAAGTTTAAATAACGACTTTGATTTGCTATGCATTTGTTGTTATGTATTTGTTGCAAAACAGGATGATCCATATTTCTGATACTGTGTACTCAGAGCCTGAATTATAGTGTGGTGGTGAGCGAGATGGAAAGAAAGTTTTAATCCTTCCTATAGACCCATTACTGGAGGACACATTTTTCTAGCCATTGAGAAAACTAGATTAAAAAACCCCACACTATTTCAAGCCTCTGAATCATTTACCCAAAGACCAGTGAAAATGCATAAAAAGAAGGTTAATGGTATGACTACCCCTGACAAAAGAATTTGCGTGGTAAAGGAGAGGTGTTCCCCAATGCTCTCCCTGTACTTTGGTCAGACATATTTGGGATATACATGAAGTTTGTAGTCCAGACAAAAAGACCAGGAACGAATGAGCTCAATTTGGAATCATAACCCTAAAAGCAAAATGTCAGTGTTTTGTCACCCCACATCAGAAACTTTTTGCCATTTCCACATACTTGCAGGTTGTTTTTTTTTAATATGGGCTTTCCCCATCTGTACTGTAATTTTGGCAAGAAGTAAAGAAGATTCATGAGAAAACACAAACTCAAAGTCTCTTTAACAAAATTTTTGGATTTTAATCAACTGCACTGTTGCAGAGTGTACGTGAGAAGTTCCCATGGGCTTTCATGGTTGTTACATACACTTCCAGCAGTGCATGAGCTGACCTTTACAAGGGAAGGTTCCCTAGGAATCGTGCATACTAACCAGGTTACTGAGGGTTGCACTGCTCTGAAGGGCACTGGCACATACCTCCGTGTTCCCTGGAAAGTTCCCTTTTGGGTGTTCAATATTGGGGTGGACGTGATCGGAGATTTTACAAGCTGCTGGATGGGAGGTGTGCACTGGTCAGCTGTGCTGACAGCAGACAGTTAAAATGCATGGGGAACAAGGTGATACTTATTTGTTAACCTGTCAGCAGCTCTGTTTGTAAGACAAGGGTGTCCTAAGCTGAGGATCCTTTAAAAGAATTGCCTCCCTTTCTCTGCTTGGATCGAAAACCAAAAAATTAAATCTGACCTTTTCACAAACAATAAACCAAGAGAGAAAGGAAATATATAAGCCCATGTCCTTTTCAGACAAGTATCTCATCGAATTTACTGCAACTGCAGGTCCAAGTAAAACAAGCAGGATTCGGCCCATAAATTTTCATTTCAGCTGCCAGAGAAAAATTTCTAATTGATAAGTATAAAATGAATTCAGAGCAATACTGGGTTGCTATGGAACCTGAGCAAGTAGGCCAAGTCGCTTTGTGGTATGTGCTGTTTCTCCTTCAAAAACACAAAACAGAAGGACTAGATAACATATTCATTATGCACACTCCTGCAATTTGGAAACTAACTCAAAGAAAAACAAAACGGATTCCAAGTAAGGGCCCCTTGGCATCAATTTGTAACACTCTTACGTATCTGCTTGCAGTGAACAGTCAAAATTATATTCTTTGGACTTGAGGCAGGAGTAATATAAGTTGAATGTCTCTGTATGAGTGATACGTTACTTGCACATATTCAGAAGAAAACAGAACATAAACTATTTTATCTGTGTGCCAGTTTTTCAGATTAAGATTAAAAAAATGGGGGAAGATATGTTACAGTCTCGGGTAGATTCATGAAACTACTTAAGAAACACAAACTTTGGAAGTAGTTTAACAGAAAAAAAAAAAACTGTTTCCCAACTTAACTAAAGATCTCCACGAACTTCAGGGAACTGCTTTAAATTTAGGGAAGAGGCAGACCACAGCAGACTTAAAATAGTTAGGGGAAAGTAAGACAAACAATAAACATGCCTTCAATTTATGCTACACATTTGGCTGTAATATTTCAGAACACTCTGTGTTTCTAGAATTACTGTCTCTTGCAAGATTTGGCCTTCGAAGATCAAGAGCTGATTTAAAACGGGTGTATTCATGTAGTGTGAATAGAATGGCTGCCAGGAATACAGAACACTGAAGAAGATACTTTCAGATGATGGACAGCAAATTGTTTCATAGCCTATATTCTGTGGATTATACTCATATGTTTACAGTTTCTCCCAAAAGGGGTGAAAAAGTGTGGATATACAAATGCTAACATTTCACAGAACTGATACCACAAGCAACAGGATTTGATAGTGTTCAATATCCCCAGAAAAGTATTCTCTGCAATCAATAAATCATTCATATCAGCTTTTTTTTCCCCATAGTGCCTTCTTCTATCAAGCTTCAACCAAGAATCTTTAAGATCTTTACAAGCATTGAGTATGTAAACTTTGAAATAATGTTATCAGATCTGTTGGGATCCTTTATCAGATTGACTGATAAAATTATATTGTCTGGGGAGCAGATTTACTCTTCTGACAGGTAAGGAAACTGAGGCATAGAGAAGTAAAATATTTTTATACAAATTGGTGTTGTTTCATGTCTCATCATACTCTATCTCTAGTTACTGAAAGAGTCTAAAAGGCTGCTTGTCACACTCAAAATATTTTAAATTAGCAAAATTCCACCATGGAGGAAGGACAGGGGAAGGCAGTACTGTCATTGTGGTTACCTAAGTACAGCAACTACAGTAGTTCTCATGTAAGACATTTTGCATCAAGTCACTGAAAATGCTTGGCCTTCATACACCTTAGAATACGAAAGTTTCTAATGATGGTGCACCACTAATAATAAGCACCATTACAAAGGACATCACACCACAGCTCTGGTATTTAAAATGTAGGGTACCAATATGCACTGTGGGTTCACAGGAAGGCTGTGTAAGTAATAGTGGAGTGTATCCTGGCTGGCTGTATTGTCCTGTAAAAAAAAAAGAGTGTAAACAGACACATTTTTAATTTTTATTTTTTTTTGTCTTCTCCTCACTTTGTACAGTGGTGTTAAGTGATTTTTATTGATATCCAAACTAAATCTTATTCATCTGTATTGAAACTGTAGCTAGACTTGTGCTGGAGAAAACCATGGCCTTCTTACACAATGGAAACAATTAGGTATCTCTGTCTAATTTAAAATAAATAAAAAATAACAATAAATCTATAACTCAGGGCATTTCATCCCACACCACATCTGATTGATTGAACCACACACAAGCATGAAGCAGTGCTGCAGGGGGGAGATCTTCTTATGTGAAAGAGGCATATTTGAAAGGTGACAGGCAAAATTCACATCAGGACATGCCAAGCTGCACCTCTGAGACTGACTGCTGACAAGATGTGGGCCAAGGTGGGAAGGGCAGTGCCCTGCCTGCTTGGCAGTGATCAGTCTCCCACAGAATATAAAAGGCAGTGATTTGCTCCACTAGTATTTCAGGGCATCCGAGATCCTGCTGGGTTGAGGAGGGGAATGGGAGAATATCTGGCATTTTGCTTTTCAAAGTGAAATGGAACATATTATTTGAAGATGAGCCCTGATTATCACATGGTTAAAGACTGTTTTAGCATCCAGGAGTCTCGGTCCCTCAGAGATGGAGAAAGAAGGAATTCTCCTAAGGGACAAACAGCAGTCGTGCTTTTCTCGTGGCAGCATAGCATGCCTTTCCTGTGGGCAGCACAAAACACTTCTGTAAAAAGAGCAAGCTGAACTAGCTGTCTGGCAAACATGTCAGTGAATCATAGGAGTAAGGAATTGTTGTGCAGATTTATTGCTATTCTTTAACAATAGGTGGTCACAGCGTTGCTAGTTCAACAGGGAATATATATCTTGTGTTTAGAATTGATTAAAAAAGCAGTCTTGGAAAACTACTCTTAGTTATTTATATTTCCTGAATTTCCACCTGCACTTATGTTTCTTTTATTTAATTTAATTTTTTGTATTTGATTTATAGCTATGGAGCCAGAGGGTGAAATAAATGAAATAAAGGGGACAAATGAATATCATCTTAACAAGAAAAACCTGGGCAGCTGCCATGTTACCAAAATTAAGAAATGAGTACTTGGGCCTCAAAAATGAGAAAAAATTACATGCCCTGTATGAAGACTGGCATATGGGGAAAAAAAAGGCCATGCAAGGTTAAGAAGGAATGAATAAATTCCCTTGGACTGAAGTGGAGTATGAAGAACATATGTTATATGGACTTCAGCAACCTTGTGGTGATTTGTGTTACTCTTCCAATTTGTTTTTGTTTTCCCTTTCCTATGCTATGAAGAGATACAATGATTTCTTTCATCTGCTTGCCAGGATGATGTATTTTCTATCAAAGAAGCCACAAAGTTCACTGTGAACATGAACTCAGCAACATTCTTCTTCGTACAGGGCAGACCATGGGTGGAAAATGTCTAGAATAGCTGTGGCTCTGAGAGGGGCAACATGATGCTGGGATATGTAGAACCACTTCAGCTGTCACCTGCTTCTTTCCCAGACCAGGTCATGGACTCAGCTTTTGGGCTTCATGCAATTGTTACCCAAATGTAGCAGAAGGTAGAAAGGGATGAGAAATTACCCAGACCTCAAATCTCCTTTCCTGCAGCTCCTGAGGTTACTAACCTGACCCAAAACAGCAGAAAACAATTATGCATTGCGCAAGATGGAGAGGAGCAGGGAGGAAATTGTTCCCTTCTGAAATGCAGTTGCTCCAGGGCTTGGGGTACTCTGGAGCAGCAGAGCCACACTTGTAATATTTTTTTTTTGCCAACACAAGAAAATAATACGGCAGATTTTCAGAAAATTACACGGGCAATTGCCTGAGCCGGATACTCAGCTTGCTCATTTGTAGGCACAACAGTAGAAACAGATTGTGGAAGTTAGCTACACGATTTTCTGAAACATCAGTCTCCAAGGCTGGGCTTGTGCTGTTATTCAAAAGCACAAACAGGTAATGTAATTTCCAAATATATGAGACATGGCTTGTATCTCTTTCAAAATCAAAGAAATAAGGATCAGGAAGACTCTCTTCTGCTAGAGACAGTGTAAACAACCCTAATCACCACAGAATATTTATATTATTCCTTGTGAAATATTTAGGCAAGTAATTCCCATCATCTAAAGTTTTAAAGGAAATGCAAGCCCCTAATTATGGTTCAGCATTACAAAAGCTTGTGCAGCTTTACTCAAACCCAACTTGTAAAGGAATAATGTAATCAGTAGGAAGGTTGATGAGCTGCCCGTGAAATGGTCTCTCTGAATCTGACACTAATGCTCTATCTGATCCAAAACACCCAATACAAAGTATGGAGCTCTCTGCAAATTATTACATGCAAATCTCCTAAAAGGTCCATGTTCCTGTATTTGAACACTAAACTGTAGGCTTTGAAGAAATTTTGTTCTCTAAGCTTAATGCTAACAAAATTTTTACACTAGCTGTGCAAAAGTTTTCTTAGCATGCTTAAGGCAAATCATATTCCTGTTTTCCTAGAAGGGAAGAGCTATGATATATGGGTCAGTGCAAGACTTTTTTCACCTGCCCCAACAAATGACATTTACACAAATATCTTACAAGGTGGTTGGTACTAATTTTCTAAAATACCTTCTGAAGCAATGCCACAGGAGACGAAACTACGGAACCTAGAAACCAACCAAAAATGCATGACATAAGAGCCCACCCACCTACTAATTCATCCTATAGCCAAAGCACCAAAAAATGCACAAGTTTGGTTCATGATCAGTGATGCACTTTTGGACATTCCTGGCCAGTAGGCATAAGTTTTAGACACATTGTCTATAAAACAATACATGGTGAGGCAAACTACGCTGTAAAAGAATAAAATCTGTAATTCCCCCAGTTAACTAGACGATCATAAATGAGACTCTCTTGAAAGAAATAAAGGCTACAGTTGTAAGAGAAACCACAGAATCAAACAATTGTTTAGGGTGGAAAAGACCTTTAAGATCATCTAGTCCACTGCAAAGGACAACACTAAACCATGTTCCTAAGCACCACATCTATACATCTCTTCAACACCTCCAGGGATGGTGACTCCACCACTTCCTTGGGCAGCCTGTTCTGGGGCCTGAAAAACCTTTTGGGGAAGAATTGTTTCCTAATATCCAATCTAAACCTCCCCTGGCACAACCTGAGGCCATTTCTCCTCCCCCTCTATTCTGCCTTGGTGAGGCTGCATCTGGAGTATTGTGTTCAATTCTGGGCCCCTCAGTTCCAGAAGGACAGGGAACTGCTTGAAAGAGTCCAGGGCAGAGCCACAAAGATGATGAAGGGAGTGGAACATCTCCTTTATGAGGAAAGGCTGAGGGAGCTGGGTCTCTTTAGCTTGGAGAAAAGGAGACTGAGGGGCAACCTCATCAGTGGTTACAAACACATTCAGGGCAGTGTCAGGAAGATGGAGTTAAGCTTTTTTCAGTGATGACCAGTGATAGGATGCAAACTGAAGCATAGGAGGTTCAATGTGAATATCAGGAAGAACTTATTTCCTGGGAGAGTGACAGAGCACTGAAACAAGCTGTCCAGAAAGGTTGTGGAGTCTCCTTCTCTGGCGACATTCAAACCTGCCTGGACACGTTCCTGTGTGATGTGCTCCGGGTGACCCTGCTCTGGCAGGGGGGTTGGACTGGATGATCTTTCGAGGTCCCTTCCAACCCCTAGGATTCTGTGTGATTCTGTGTGATTTCCTATTGTTGTATTGTTCCAACCTCATTTCAGGTAGTTGCAGAGCACAATAAGGTCTCCACCCTACCTCCTTTTCTCTAGACTAAACACCCCCAGTTCCCTCTGCCACTCCTCATGAGACTTGTGCTGCAGACCCTTCATCAGCTTTGTTGCCCTTCTCTGGACTCACTCCAGTACCTCAACGTCCTTCTTATAGTGAGGGGCCCAAAACTGAACACTGTTTGAGGTGTAGCTTCACCAGTTCTGAGTACAGTGGGACAAGCACTGTCCTAGTCCTGCTGGCCACCCTAGTGCTGATACAAGCCAGGATGCTATTGGCCTTCCTGCCCAGCTGGGCACACTGCTGGCACATGTTCAGCCATCTGTCAACCAACGCTCCTTTGTTGTTCCTTTTCCACCAACCAGCTTTCCAGCCATTCTCCCCCAAACTTTAAGCACTGCATGGGTTTCTTGTGACCTAAGTGCAGGACCTGGCATTGATCCTCGCTGAACCTTGTGTAAGCAAGTCAGCCCATTGATCCAGCCTGTCCAGTTCCCTCTATAGAGCCAATCCAGGACTTTTTTGGGAAACAAAAAGATAATGTGGTATTGTACAGTATAGTCACTATAGAGTCTCCCTGCAGTCAGAGGAAGTAGAGCCTTATCTTCCAGAGGCCACTTATCCTGTCTGCAATTTGAGTTGGAGTGAGGTGACCTTGGGTGATTCTGACTCAGGGTCTTAATGGAAAGTGGCATGAACCCTGGGCTTAATGTTTAGAGCCTGCCTGAAGATACTGAGATGGTTTTGACAGTGATCTTTTGCTTTGCTCCGTAATACCTAGGGCTCCATCATGTGTGCAGGCTTAACACTTCCCTTCCAAGCTCCTAGACAAAGGTGCTGTATAGTAGCCGTGGAAGTCAAGACTAAACACATAGGCAGCTGGAGAGAAAAGTTGCAGCGAAGGAGGACTTTGAAGCAATATTTTATGCTTCTCTTGGGAAGAAACATAGTCTGCCTGAGTAAGTACAGTCCAAGGAAAACATATGGCTGCAGATCTCTGGAGCGTGACAAAGAGGTATCAAAGCTACACTACAGTGAGAATCCTACCTGTCTGTCCATGAGCTCTCTGGGGAGGAAATCTGGGGTAAGAGGAATGTTGCCTGAATAAAGAGATTGTATTTGTTCCTATTTTTGTTAACATTACTGTTGGCTTTGGATTTCTGTGCAGCATAAAGCTAATGAACTTACTTTTTGAGCCTCTTGACTTACTGAGACAATTTCCTCCTGGTCCCCATTAGGGTTGGTTGTTTGCATCCCAAAAATTGTATGGAAGTAATTTTCCAGAAACCATTACTTCTTATATTCTTGCCAATCTCCCTTAATGTTGAGAAGACCTTTTTTCCAGTGCTCCATTTCAAACAAAGTAAACAGCCTCCCTTCAACATCTAAAAGTCATTGTTCAGAAGATCATTCAGGGCAATCAGTGCTCTTCTTAGATGGACTTCTAAAGGGATCTGATGAAGAAGAAAGGTTCTTTCTTTTCCATAGGAGTTTCTCTCTGTGAGCTAGACCTGGGGCTCTGGACCTGAAAACAGTAGGAAGTGCAAGGCTACTGCAGAATGGGAAGTGGGATGGCTGCACCAGAATGATGCTGAGCCTGAGTTAATGTGCTCTAGGCACAAGCAGCAGGACATCATGCTAAAAGGGGCTGCACCCCACGCTAGCACCTCTGCACACTGGATGTGTGGGACCCCTCAGTCTGTCTCTGTACACTAAGTCTGATGGTGGGTGTAATTCCTTTCCTTTGTACTCTGAGAGAGACTTCCTGTGCAACCTGGGGAAGAACTCTGCAGATCTGTCAGGTTTGATCCTTATGCATTGGAGTCTAATTTGACATCCACCTCATGCTCCCTCTGGAATGAATTTGAATCTTGCACATACCCCATGCCTGGCACAGCTCATTAAAAAATCACACCTGTCCTCTGTCTTCCAGTAATTTTGATCTTTTTTTTTTCCTATTTATTCTGCAGGACAAGAGCTGCTTTTTCCTGTGTGCATGTGAAGCTAGCAAAACAGCAGGACTTTGATCTTGATTTTGGCCATTAGGTGTTCCTGAAATGCAAGCTGTGGGAAGAGCAAGATGGTTGTGCTCAAGTAGCTCTAATTATTGTAGAGCAGAGCTGTTCACTATGTTTTGCGGCCAGTGAGAGCCTGAAGGTGTCCCTTTGCTGTAATCTGAAGGCAGGACAAGTGCTGTGTTTCCAGGGAGGCTTGAGAGAAGACCACATACTTACTGAATGAAAAAGCTACAAATAATGTGTAGCCCTCATTGCTCTAATCCAAAATTTACCCTTCAACTTTATTTTCCAAGAAAGCTTCCAGAATTCTTGCTAAGGCAAAAAGCCAAAATGTAGCTATGATTCTGCAGATGATGTTCTTCTCTCCTGGGAAAGCTGGACGGTCAATCATATTACACAAGAAGGTAATGTAGGAATATGACAATATTATGCTTGAAAAAAATGGTGTAAGACCAAAAATTCTGATTTGCTTTCTGTCTGCTTCAGACCCAGAACAACATTAGCAAGTAGAGAGCAATGGTCATCTAAAAAGGAAAAGGAAACTGGTAAAAGCAAAGTTTCAGGTTATTGGATGGCATTACCAGTTCTAAAATGGAAATAATTATTTTTTTCCTCCAAAGTAACTGTTTAGCAGACAACAAATCACCTTCCAAATGCAACAGAAAGACTTCAGAAAATTTCAGACATCATTGATGTTATTGGGTTTTTTCTCTAAAACCTTGGTTAAGTTCTTTAAAGCTGCAATTTGAATACCTTCATCATTGCTTTACTGACTTCTGCCTTCTAAGAAAAAAAATCTTAACCTTCACTTACAGTCAGTTCCTTGCTCAATAAAAAACGTTAAATTCTTCAAGGCACTTTGCAAAGTAAGGTCGCAAATAAGAGAGGTTTTCTGGATAGAGGGAAAGTAATGATAATTCAAGACACACAAAAGGCACAGGATTATTTGTAAATAAAGATAAATTCCCTGTAGTTTGGAGAAGAAATCACAGCAGTGTGGGCTTTACATGGTAGAGCTAAATACAGGGAAAAGTACACCCACAGTCTTGTTCACTTAGCAGTCCCTCTGTCTCTCATTCCCCCAGCCTCTCTTTTTCTGAGGGATAGTTAAAAAAAAATTATTCTCTTCAAGAAAAAGCCGTGTTAGAAAGATGAGAGCAGTATTAGAAAATAATTCACTTCTTGGACCTACAGCACCTGAACCCGTGTGAAAACGGGCTACAGGTTTTGCCAGAACAGAGCAAACTACTGGTCCACCTGATTTACCATCTTTCCCCTATCCCTGGCTAATTCCAGCTGTATAGTAAATTGCATCCTATGGTGTAGGGAGAAATCTTTTTCTGATACTACACAGTAATCAAAGTCATGCAATAAAAGAAGGTAATTCACAGCCTTTATTTTATTTCCTGCCTGTTGAAAGAATATGTGGTATGTACACAACTGATAGGTAATTATTTTTCTCAGTCTAAGGTGCTTCCCTGAAAACTGACGTGTAACGAGTAGTTTCACATAATAGCAAAGAGCCATTTCCTGCTTTCCTTTTTTAAGTGTAATAGTTTTGATCTTGATAAAATGCTAATGAGAGCAGACAATCCTTATGTTTTGGCTGACAAGCAACCCTTGTTGGTTACCTTGTCCATCTCCAAGGTAGTTACTCACTATAAGCATAGAGGTCACTTCAATAACAAGTCTAATTTGAAATCCCCAATCAATGAGGCTGGGTAGCCTGTTCCAGAGTCTTAGCAGTCTAACAACACCCACTCTCAGGTGTGTTTATGTTATACTGCACTGAATGCTCTTCAGTAGGTTGGTGAATAGAGTAAGGGATATAGTGGTCTCTTTTATCTGTAATTTTGATGCCTGACCTCTCTGACAGGCTTGACCTTCTGTACAGTATTCAATATTTTATACAGCTATTTATTTTCTTACAATTCTTTCAAACTAAAGGCCCTGATCTGCCCACACTGTGCAGACCAGCTGCCTTCCATCAGGTTGCTACACAGTCCACAAGTGTGTCAGCCAAACAACTAGAGTGCAGAAGCTCTTATTAAACAGCCCTGGAGGCACTTCTGCAGACTTTACAGCAGTTCTATCATGCTTCAGTGAGCAACTCTGGCTTCAGCTTTGCCCTTATTTTTACCTTTTAGCTATCTCTGTGCACATTCATATGAACTATGTTTTTCCCATACTCTCTTAAATTTTGGTTGTGCAGCACCCACATACACAGAGAAGAGGCACTTTTTCTTTCCTGGACAACTTTTCAAGCGATGCTTTGCATTAAGAGAACAACAACAACAAACAAAACCAAACCAAACAAAACGCCAAGAAAAAAACAGAGGTTAATCTAGAGCTCAGTTTTCCACAGCCTATATTACACACAGACAATCTTGTGCATTATGAAATTTCCCAGCAGTATTTTATTACAGAGTTTTCTTGTCCTATACAGAAAAATACAGTAGCCATGTGATTTCACTAGGTTGTTTCTTCAGGTTACCCTGTACTTCCTTCTTGATGTCACATCCTGTACAGTGATCCTATTAGTGAAGATAATAGTATAAGCTTAGTTTCTACTTCAATTCCTGAAGTGTCCATTTATCATAGCCTTATAAAAATGCTTGGAAAATTCATTTACCAACCAGTTCTGAAGCATTTCACTGAATTATCTGGAGAAGTTCAAAGGCTGACTGGAAATAAATGCTAAAAAAGATTTGGAAAATTTTAAACAAGCATAACTGCTACTGCTTATCAGTGAGAAGGAAGATATAATAAGTAAGGATTTTTGTGTTAGGATAATTATCCAGACCTTCAGTTTCCTCACTTAGCATGTTTATTTATGCACCGTAATTAAGCCATTTAATTGCTCAGTATCCTCTAAGAATTGACCTTGATGTGTAAAGTAAAATGATATCAGAACAAGATAGGAAAGAATAACTGAAAAGTCTAGAAGTAAAAAAAAAAAAAAAAGCTTTTCAAAATGTATGACTTCTTGGTTCTATATGTGATCATTTCTCTTGCTCATAATGTGTTAAAAATCACAGGACATAGAAAAATGAATGTAAATGATGCTGGGGAGATTTCTGTCCTGGATGGTCAGTAAACTTGATCACATCTAGAGGCTACACAGTCAAGTAGGTTCCTGTGCT
This sequence comes from Chaetura pelagica, assembly GCF_000747805.2. Classification (NCBI taxonomy): domain Eukaryota; kingdom Metazoa; phylum Chordata; class Aves; order Apodiformes; family Apodidae; genus Chaetura; species Chaetura pelagica. The sequence goes on from NW_009953960.1 coordinate 629,529, forward strand.
CATTTAGCCTTGCTACTTAACCTGCTGGTTCCCTGTTTTGTTTTTTTTTTTTATGTTAAAAAGAGTATTATCAAAGAGAGAAACCTGTCTCTTGTCCAACCTTGCTAGAATGTACACCGAGATGAAGAGCCCTCTTAAATCCTCAGAAGGCCTAAAAGTTGCTAGTCCCACCCAAACTGAATGGAGCCTAGAAGTTTCCCACATCTTGGGGAAAGGCTCCATTTCCTACACTATTTCAGAAGAGATGGGTGTTATCATCAAAAGATGGCTAGAAAGACTGACACTCAAGTCTTTTTATTATTTTCACTGGAAGACTTAAGGAAGGAAAATCATAGAATCACAGAATCATAGGGGCTGGAAGAGACCTCTGAAGATCATTGAGTCCAACCCCTCTGCTGCAGCAGGAACACCCAGGGCAGGTCACACAGGAATGTGTCCAGATGGGTCTTGAATGTCTCCAGAGAAGGAGACTCCACAACCTCTCTGGGCAGCCTGTCCCAGGGCTCTGTCACCCTCACAGGAAATAAATTTTTCCTCATGTTGAAGTGGAACTTCCTGTGTTGTAACTTGGTGCCATTTCCCCTCGTCCTGTCATAGGCACCATTGAAAAGAGACTGGCCCATTCTTGACACCCACTCTTCAGATATTTATAGACATTAACCGGGTCCTCTCTTAGTCTTCTCAAGCTTAAACAGCCCCAGGTCTCTCAGCCTTTGCCCATATGACAGATGTTCTAATCCCTTAATCACCCTTGTAGACTCTGTTGGACTTTTTCCAGCATATCCCTGTTCCTCTTGAACTGGGGAGCCCAGAACTGGACACAATACTCCAGATGTGGTCTTTCTTTACTTAAACTGAAATGATGAAGTCATTGAGTGCTGAAACCCTGACAGGAAGCAGATCAGGAGTTTTTGGATGTGCTGGATCTTTTGATCTTTTTCTTTTTTTTTTTTTTTAAGTGCAGAGAACCCAGAGCTTCCAGTGAAGACAGTGAGTGGATTTTGGTATGTGTCTGTTTATGTAATCAAACAAACAAAATTACTCCAAAGACCCAGTGCTTGAAATCGCTAAGACACACAATCTTAACCACGGGATATTTCCAAATATATCTTAAATGGTCAAGAGTCACCTGCACACAGATTTGTATGGAAAGAATGAGTTGTATTTTTAGTGGTTTTGGCTGAAAAAAAAAGCTGCTGTCTGTCTCTGTGCCTTTGGGCATGAACTAACCCACCACGTGCTCATGGGAAAACAACACATTTGGAGGTGTTTTAAGAAAAATGAAAGTTCATTGCTCCCTGTCGTGGGCTCAGTGTATAAAGCAGCTACAGTAAAACTCATTTAGGTTTGGGATTCTAGCAGTGAACAAGTCAAGGCACTGTTGACAAACTGTTTTGCATCTGAAGGTTCCCAAAGGCATTCCTTATCTAAGGCTGTTTCAAAGGCAGTTCTGGTTGGATCTGTCTGCTGTTCCACAATAACTGTGTTGTCTTCTGTTTGTCTGGATGATTGGTGGTTGTTGTTTGGTTGGGTTTTTTTCATTCTTTTTATTTTCATTTTCTTTTATGCTGAAGCTGATGCAAAGATAGATGTGAAAAGCCATGACATTTCCCTTTTGCTACATGCTTGTGACTTTTCTTTTGCATGTCCCTGAGGTAGCTAAATGAGCACCTGGCTCTACTTGAGTATTCTGGCCTTCAGGTCAATGAAAGCAGAGGCTCTGGAATGTGGGAGCAATAGAGCTACTTCATAATCAAAATGGTCATTCTGGTGTGAACATTAAAAGTCCTGAAACACACACAGAAAAGGGTTCTGGTAGCCATTATTTCATGCCATTTACCCTGCAAAAATATATACACTCACACAAACTCTGATATAGCAGTTTCTCTAAACTCGCACTTAGCTGTGAAGTCTGCTGCTTGTATCACAGATTTGAAGAAAGCTTGTCTATGTTTTCTGAGTATATAACTTCTAATAAAAGATACCACCTGTGCCTAGTTGTCTTGACTAACTCCTCAGATTATAAAATCCACAAAAAATACACCATGAGGCTGACATTTCAAGGTCTCAAATGGCACACAGATGCTTGCTGGCTCGTTTTTGTGAAGAAGTAGTTTTCTACTACAATATCAGGTTTATAACTGTATTGGTAACAGTTATAATAATTCTAAGCTATTCAGGTAGTAAAGCACCAGATTCCTCTCCACCTCCAATTTTGGTGGGGGGAAACCCAACATCATGTAATAAAAGGATGTGAAAACCTGATGTGAATGACATGAAATAACCGTATTCTTTAGAATATAAGAAAACATACCACAGATCTCAAACAACAGAGATAAAAAGGGAAGGTCAGCAACCTGAATGTGTCCATGTATAGACTGATCCATACTTTGTACACAATTTTAATTTTTGACCTTTGTTGTACTTTATTACCAGTGACATCTACATGACCATCTGAACATGGGCAACAGTAGTAGTTGGACTACTTTGAACAAATGGAGAACTGAAGGCTGAAAAAAAAAAAGTACAGTGGTACTAGAAGTTAAATCTGCTGTGAAGAGTGGGGGATGCCACCAGAGGCTGCTAGAGAAATTTACAGAACATGGGGAAGAGAAAAAAAGATGGGAGAATTTTGTATGGCACTGCAAAATATGGTGTACAGAAAAGGAATTAATGAACTCATGGTGATGAACTTGGCCACTGGACTCACATGATGGGACAGGATAGCATCTGCAAATTATTTTCCCTCTCTGATTTACTTAGTAAATCATATGTATGTTCAGAAAATGTATCACGGGGGGAAAAAACCTTCAGCTTCTCTAACTTGTGAGCTAAGTCAGGTAGAAGAATAGAGATAGGTCTATTTCTCAAAATCTCTACAGCAACAGGCATATCTGCTGATTTTGTTAATGCCAGTTAGAAAACAGAAGGGACAACAATTTATTTAGAGAAAATAGTTGTGTCTGATTATACAGTAATACCAGTGTAAAGCTCAAACAGGCATGGATTTTCCCTCAGTATGTAAACAACTTTTTAAATAATCAACTTCTGTAGTTCCTCAAGAAATAGGTATATTTAAAATAATTTCAAACCTGCACAGCCAGTCATTGTAAAAATTATCCTTGTTTTTTGTAAAATAAAAATAATTCAAGGTTTGCTTTTGCTGTAGGCAGAGGCCAGTTGGAGGAGCAGGAAGGGTTTTACAATGTTTTACATTCGTTCTTACTTGTTGGGATGCTGTGGAGTCAGCAGAGGGATGGATCAATGAGTATCTTCTTTGCACTTCCCATTTTATCCTTCCCAATGGTACAAGGTGGCTGTAAAACCACGTAATGGAAAACTGAACTGGAAGAGTGATTTCTGTACCCATCAGTGATGGAACTAGAATTATAGTTCTTGGAGCAATACTTCTCAAACCATTACATTTTGCCAATCTCATTTGTTCATTAATTCAGTATTCTTTTTCACTGCAGCCAGTACTAAAATCCATACAGAAATGATCCATCTAGCAAATTACACATTGCTGTACAGGAAGGAATTACTCCCTTCAGATCCCTGGCAGGTTATAAGCACATGCCCTTGAGCACGAGGTTTTTTGCAAATCCCTGTTGCATTATGCAAATCTTTAGAACTGATTAGAACATTTTCTGAATAGCAGCAACTTCTTCTGCCACCTGTTCACCAACGCCTTAGGAGTCACTGGAAAAAACTCAAATTCCAAACTCAGTTTCTGAATCTCTCCCAGCAGAGCAATGCTTACTGTTTACACACCACATTTTATCTGGCAAACTGTTTGACAGAAGCAAGTGTGCTTCCTAGATGAGGAAATGAGTGGGCACAAAAGCTACCACACCAGAATCTTGCAACAAATCAGATAAGAGCACAATGCACCACTTGATTCCCACCACGGGGCTACATCCTTTTGATATTCCCATTTGCTTAGGAAACTTCAGTGTTATTAGGAAGAGTGGCATCAAGAATGAAAAGAAAGCAAATGAAACCAATCTACCCCTCATACCTTGGTGTTTAATGGGAATCTGTAATGAATAGATGTGTTTTCTGAAAGGCCTGTTTTAATAATACCTGCCTTCATCTCAAAAGGGACTAGAATTAGAATGAACTGAACTCTAATAATACCATCTTATGGGCTATTCTGTAAAATCCTATTTATAAGCCTGTGGATGCTAATTAACTGTCTTGCAATGTAAAGCAGAATCGTACATTATTCCCAAATGAAAGAGCATGGAAATTGTTAAATGAGACACTACACTGATTAATGTCTAAGCCAGGTGGTTTGTATACCCAGACTCTTCCTGTATGACAACTTTTTCCCATCATTTTGCCTCTTTATGTGAGGCTCCTGTGAACTCTTCTCAACGGTCATTTTTGCCCTTTCTTAAAAGACTGGAATTTGGTGGCAGCACAGTGAGCCTCTGAGATCATCCCAGAGCCTAAACTTGCCAGAAATCAAGCAGAAGCCACTATGAATAATAAAGTGGAATGTGTGCATTTATGATTGACCTTTGAAAAAGATATTAATGTGGTAACAGCAGTAAAAAAGTTCCTGGCCTTTCTGAAAAGACTTGTAGTTAGAAAAGTTCACTCTAAGAGATAGATACGTATTTATAAGCATGACAGAGATGTGTAGCTATGATTTAAGACTGATGAAGTGGTCTTAGAAATGGTCTGTGAGACACTCAGAAGGAGCTGGAGAGGCACACAGCTGGCTTCAGCTCTGGAAATGAAAACACCATGTGGGGATGAATGGGACACTGCTACCATCCCATAGTGCACCCCCAAGCTAAGAAGCAATCCTTGGCTCTTTGGTATTGCCAGGAACTAAAGAGCCTCACCAGCACAGACTAGAGCCATCACAAAATGCTGATGAACTGTTGCATGACACATAAAACCCCTCAAGCTTTTCTGGTTTCTAGAGAAGTACAGATCAGGTTGAGATTCAGATCTTTCAAGGTGTGCCTATGTACTTTGCTGGGCTTTGGAAGGAGGTGGATTTCTGAAATTCTTACTTCAAGGTCCACCTTGAAGTGTCCACTGCAAGTGTGAGCATCTGAGCTTTGCCTGGCATGTGCAGAATGTGTATCATGCCTCAACAGAGCTGATTACCCAGGGACATTTTCCACATGGACCAATCTTATTGATTTTAATTGAGTTATTAATAGCATAAGGCACTATTTAATGAGACCC
>NW_009953960.1:634956-755701 GCF_000747805.2 Chaetura pelagica
GTCCCTGATCCTATTGTCTGTGTTCATGAAGAGGAACATTTATTCTTTGACCAACCTCATTGAAACCAATGTGCATTCCTGTAGAATAACTTTTTACCAAGTCTGATTAAGAGGGAAAAAACAACCCCTCAGCTTCTTTGGATAAGAAAAGTTGCATAGAAGTATGACACTATTTTTTTCCACTTTCTTATTAATATACTAAAACCCACATCATTCTTCAGGGGAAATGAAACACACCAGTGATCAACAGGACTGCAGGTTAAAATCACCCATGTCATTCTCTCAGATAGATGGCTTTTCCAGGGTGTACCCTAGATGGCTGAAATATCAGGAGGGTAATTTATCTCTAAATTGTGGCTGTTAGTAATTAATCCTCTCTTGCTCTGGACTTGAGTGACCTTTATAAAGAAGCAGATTAAATTAAAAAATAAAAAAGAAAAAAAGAGAGAAAGAAAAAGGAGGAGCAGAAATGAACCATCACTCCACAAACAAATGCACTTTTGTCTTAAACTTGCAGTAAAGTTATGAAAAAAGACCCAAACAAAAAACTGAAGCAGACTCAAATATAACCCAGAAGATGTACACTAACCAACTTCTGCTGTATTTGAGGATAAAAAAGCTTCCCTGTATTGCAGTGGGATGCCTGTGACCTATCCAAGACTTGCCAAAGCCAGGTCATCTCTTTGATAAACTGCTCAGTCCTGCATTTCCATCTTGAAAAGTTTCCTGATGAAGTGAGAAAGAAAATGTCCGGCCTCTGTAGATATGGTGTTTCTTAAAACCTTGATCAAAATCAAATGTCTCCCTCTCTTTATTAGGAACTTTAAACAGAAGCAGCTGTGCTAGGGACATGTATGCTGTCAGTGTGACCTTCAGAACTGGTACCTGCTCACTGGTAATTACACAGCGATAGCTGTTGATCATATAGAAAGTGAATCCAACACCTTGTAGGAAATTCCTTTGAGGAAACAGAGTCATGATGAAATGCTGCCCTGCTTTATTTTTTGTGAGTGAATGTTAGCCTTCATAAAAATAAACGACTACCATGACAGATAAGAAACAGACATCGTTTTTGTGCAGATTTTGTGCAGACTATTTTGGGTGAGATATCTCTGCCTGTTTGTGTGATTGTCTTACTTGGAGACTTTTGGTTTGGACCTTTTCTTTTGTTAAAAAGGAGAGATCTTTCTTAAGTTGTCCCAAATGTGTGGAGAAGGGCAACCTATTAGTTTGTGGGGGTTTTTTTAAGAAAAGGCAAAGGAGAATAAAAAGAATTATTTCTGGTAAAACTATCCTTGTGTCTGAGCTGCGTTGGTTTTTTGGGAGTAGGCAATTTGGGTAAGTGATCAAGGCAAAGAACAGAGGTCTGGTGAGTCTAGCTGGGAAGGTTAAGTAGGGAAAACCCATTTTTGCAATGTTTATTTTTTCTCATCTGAAAATCTAGCAGCTTATCTAAAGAACAGTGGTAACTTCTCTTTCAGATACAACAATCTCTTCCGTCTCAGATTCGTTAAATGTGATTTTTAGCTCTGCCTGATTGAGGCTGCCTTATCTATGTTATTCTTGGAAACCAGAAATTAATCCATAAGAGCCACAAGTTTATCTTTCTCCTTTCTAGCCACATCTCCACTTGAAAAACCTCCAAGCCATCACCATGCTTTGCCTTATTTTATCAAAATAGGCATTTGCCTATTTTTTCAAAATAATATGGCAGCTAATCCTTCTGGAAGAACATAATGTGAAATATGCAGGGCATGAGATCCATATTCCCAGGTCTTTTTGGGGGATAGAGGAGCTGGGTGCCCATACTATGTCCCTGTGGTGCTTAGGAGCTTTGGTTGGATGGTTGGGACAACTGGATGTAAAGCATCATGATGATAGTTTGCTAGGACCTGACCCCCCTCCAGATCCCCATTTTGCTAATCCCCTAGGAAGGATGACCAGAAAAGATCAACTATCCATGGGGATTCAGAAGACTGATGTTCTCCCCTAGTCCATCAGTATCTCATCATACCCTGTCCTGCTTTGTGAATTAACTCAAATTGTCACTTTTCAGAGTTGTCAGCTCAGCACCAGTTGCCAGTTACTGCACAGAGAAAGCTCATCCTGCTTTCAACACCCTGAGTCAAATGTCTGCATGGTAAATGATTCTATTAGGTGTAAAGGTTCCCTTGGAGAGCTGAAGCCCATGTTTATTTGCAGAACAGGTGAGGTCTGCTGTTGGGGTTCAGTGAGGGAACGGGATGTTTGCAGGAAAATGTTTTAGCAGTTCTGGATCAGTGAGTGGAGATTCCTAGTAAGCACTATAAGAGAGGTGGGTAAAGGGTGCAGGAACTGCTTGGCCAGGTTTAGGCTCAACTTTAACCTCCTCTAACAATTGCTTCCTTAAGAAATTGTTTGGCTTCCAGAGTATAAATATGGACTGAAGCAAGTTTCCCACTTGCTTAAACAGAATGATAACATCTGAATTTTCTCATATGTATTTTTCGGTGTTTGTTTTGGGTTGGTTGTTGTTTTTTTTTGTCATAAGGAAGCAACAAAAGCAAAGAGCTTACTAGGATGTGAATATATAAACCTAACATATTCCAAGCTTAGATCCAAGTCTCCAAATCCAAAAGGACCAATTCAAATATCTCAAACCAATTTATTCCCAACACTCAGGGGTTTCCAATCCAATTATGTCACAGAATGTGATGTGTTAGTCTTCAGCCAAACCTATAAAAATACAGTGATGACCCACTGATGGAGTGGGGCCATCTAGAGAAATGGTTAAAAAGAATGTTTTGGGGAAGCTGCTCTGTTGGCATGGTAGAGAATATCTGAACTTCAGAGCAAGACAAGTCCTGAAGCATAAAAAGTGCTGGAGCAAATAGGAAAGGTTCGAAAGAGCAACAACTATATGAACCGCCCAAACATGAATACTTAGCTGATGGTTCACAGATCCAGAGGCACTGGGAATGGAAAAGAGCTACAGGGTGAACCATGATTATTCTGCTTCAGTGCTCTGTCCCACGAAGCTAGCTGTCATTTTGATTTAGGAGATTGACCTCTGATCAAAGTTTCCCTAAGCTCTTCTCCTTTTTTACAAGTGCCCAGTCTCTGTGTGCTGGGCTTCGACGTTTCTTCCTGCACTCTTACTTTATGTAAAAATTTGTGGACAGCAGGAAGAAGGCAAACTGCAGCCTTCTTTGCTGGCAGCAGTTCAACACTTTTGGAGTTGAAGGCACAAGATGGGAGCATAAGTATGATGCTGGAGAGTCAGCCTACATGAATAGACATCCTTGCTGCACACTTGAAGCAGAAAGAAAGGAAATAAAATAAAAAAAACAGAACACAAAGTATTTACCAGCAGGATAGTGAAACACTGGCCCAGCTTGCCCAGAGAGGTTGTAGATGCCTCATCTCTGAAAACGTTCAAAGGCAGGTTGGACAGGGCTCTGTGCAACCTGATCTAATTGAAGATGGCCTTGCTCACTGCAGGGGCATCAGGCTAGATGAGCTTTAAAGGTTCCTTCCAACGCAAACCATTCTAGGATTTCCAGCTTTTTCAAGATCCTGATAGTGTGATGGTAGCTGCAATCCTTCTGAATGTGCTTTCTTTCCTCCATAGCCAAGGCTAAACATGCATTGATTCCTCAACAGACTGATTTTGCTAGTGGATCCTAAGGCTGAGCACTCTCCCCATTCTTCTCAGTGTCAGGCTAAATATGTCGATAAGTATATTGACATAGGCTTTGTAATAAGACATGGGCTTGATCTGCCCATGAACCAAACCCAGCAGAAGCAGTTTAGTCATGGACTTTTACTTTTATTGTGTATCGTTAGTCTCAGCACTGCAATACATGGCTATGTGGCTTGAAGGTTTACAGCAGATGTGCATGGGGCTGGCAATGAAGTGGGGTTGCATGAGCTTGTGCAACAACCCAGTGTAATGTACTTACTACCTCTGAACCTGTTTAGAATTTCTTTGGATGAGAGCCCTTTGAGTGGGAGCAAAACTTGGAAAAGATACTAATCAGAAACTTGCTAAACGACCTAACAGATGACAAATGTCTCCAGCATTGAAAAGTAGGGGTGAGAAAGACCTTTTGCATCTTGTTTACCTCTTCCTACCTAAGATTGGCTGTGACTCTATCCTCATATATTTTCATGTACTTTATTCTGATAGGTTTTAAATTACTCAAGTAATAAGGCCTATACAGCTTGCAATATGCTGTACAGTAATTGCAGTATTTTTGAATGAACATTTATATTCTAGATAGACTGATAATAAGACTATTAGCAATGCAGCTGAGGAGCTAGAACACTACTCACTTTTTATCAGGCTGGCCTTTAGTCAGATGGAACTGTAAATCTCATTAACAAAAGCAACAGAGTGCTGTACACAAGGAACTTAAATATTACCATGAAAGAAACCATCTATCCGAATGCTCTGGAAATGTGCACCAAAAGCTGTTTCTGTCACCATAGTTAATTTCTAACAAAGGTTGGGCTGATTGCTGAAGAAGTTTGCCTTACACTGAAAAACATCTGCATAAGAAGTCAAGTTTCCAGGAGGCAGCAGAAGAGATTGCATCAAAAGTATTCTATAATAAGGAAAAGGTCTATCACAGAATCACAGAATCTTAGGGGTTGGAAGGGACCTCGGAAGTTCATCCAGTCCACCCCCCCTGCCAGAGCAGGATCACCCAGAGCACATCACACAGGAACATGTCCAGGGGGGTTTGAATGTCTCCAGAGAAGGAGACTCCACAGCCTCTCTGGGCAGCCTGTCCCAGGGCTCTGTCACTCTCACAGGAAAGAAGTTTTTCCTGATGTTTAGGTGGAAATATGCAAGTATTTTCTTCTGTGTGCTGAAGATGTTTCAGTAGTATTCACATTTCAGTCATATTGGCCACCAAGTAAAGATATCTGCAGAAAGTTGCTGTCTTTAACATAATCCAGTCTTTGAAGCTTTTCTGAGAACTTGTTCTAGCTCTTGTGACAAAGTGCTGCAGGATAATGCCATCCATGAAGTAGGGAGAAATCTGCAAGAGAATCAACCCAAAAACCCCACCTAAATTCGAATCTTCAGGCAGGCTGCATAATATTCAATCCATACCATTGAAAGTGCTCTTCAAACTTTCTAATTTTATGTATTTGACACTCAGCCTGAACTCATGCCAGTGATTATTTGCATCACCTTCCAACCTGCAGCATTCTGTGTCTGTTATCTGAGTTACTGTCACTACCTCTGTGAACAGCACCAAGACCCATATGGCTGGATTTACTGCTTGACAGAATTAAATAAGCAGCACAACAGCCACAAAATCCCTGCTTTTCAGAAAGATCTTAATGATTCTCATCCATTTCGTATCCAGACCAAGTGATCCAGACTTCCTGGATCACTTATTAGGCAGTTTTCTGATTACTGAACTTATTCTTACTCTTTCCTTGGCAGATCTCTGAGCTGATCCCTGTGCAGTCTAACCCCTAGAATCTGTCCTGTGTGTTTGCTGAATTTTTCATGAATCCCACATTAAATCTGTAGGCTTTGAGGTGCACTGAGGAGCTGACGTATTTACCCTTCCAGATCAGCACCACCGTTATCTTTTCTAAGGAAGCACAGAAGCACCTTTGTTTTCCTAAATACGTGTGGGCAAAGGAAAGACCATGGTCTTCACCAATCACTCAGCTGCCACATCATCATTCTCCCCAAGTGCATTCCTTATGCCATTTATTAGCATTGCTAATACCAAGCACCTCATTTTTATGCCGCTAGCAGCGATTGTGAAAGCCATACTGAACTTTCTAATCCATTTATCTATTAATTTATTATCTAATTAAGGCTTACAATGACAGTGCTATTTGTTTAAAAATGCCCTCAAACGAAACCAATACAAAACACACATGCATTCAAATCAGTTAAAACAGTACTTGCTAATGTTTTCCTTAATCAGTTGGTAACCGTTCCACTACCGTTAGAAGGAAGGCAAAATTCATTTTAACTTCATCATAATCGTGTGACCTACTTGCACAGTGCCAAACTGATACAAATGGATGTTACTGTCATGTCATAAGGGCATGGAATAGTACCAGCCATGAATTTTGCAAGAGCCCTCCTAGGAATAAGGCTTTTTTTCTTTTTTTTTTTTGCATAAAAGGGCCCTAGAACATCAGTTTAAATGCAACCACTGAAAGGCAGACAGGCAAAGTAGAGATTTCTGAAAAGTTTATTAAAGTTTACACCATACCTGGTGCTGCACCTTTGTGGTTTTTTTGTGGGGTTTTTTTGTTTGTTTGTTTGTGTTTGTTATTTTTCTCCAAAGAGTTGTGTCTTTTGCACAACAACAGCAGGATCTAGTGCCACATGCCTAATGCTTCATGTTCATTACTGGAAAAAAATACACCAGTCTCCCTGTGTTGCTTAAACAAAGGCTGACCTCATTCTTTATCTACTGAGCTGTGTCAGAGAGCCTTTCCACGACTGCATCCACACACAGAGAAATCCTACATAATACCTTAATGCCATTTGTTTTGGCCACTGACTTCAAAAGACGTTGTGCCTCTTGTTTGGATGCAAAATGTGCAGGCACTGCACACCCAAACCACGTGCAGATTTTACACAGGGATCTACCTTCCTGTGGAAGATCAAATCTGATGTTAAAATCTTGCTGTTGTAAAAGATTTCTGGGGCACAGCTGGAACAGACCTCTGCTCCCTTACCTCTTCCCCAACCCCCTCCTTCTCCAGAGCTTGCAGTAGTAGCAGCACAGATTATCATGCTAGAGAGAGCTGCTCCATTTGGTTATTTAGAAACATTTTAAGAGGAACTTTGAATGCCCACAGTAATGCACACTGACACCAAGGTCAACACAAATCCCTGTGGGCTCAGCCTATGCTGTTCAGCCTGAAAATGCATGGAGGGACATTCATTCAGTCTTGAGATTTGTGTTCAGACATGATTAAGGACAACCACTGCTGTTTTTCTCCTCCTGCATGAAGCATCATTTTCCCTTCTGCTAGTTATTTATAGTACTGCATAAAGATACTTTTAAGATAAGGAAAAGCAGAAAAACTCAGATTGAAGGTACATATAACTAGTTTCTTTAACTGAGAATGACTAAATAATGTGTCTCAAGCAAATTTCTTCTTGAAAGTTTTTTGTTTTTTTTTTGTTTTTTTTTTAATACTGAAGAGGTAGCCAAAAGAAAATGAAATGTAATAAACAGGATATTTGTGCTCACTAGAAGTCAACACTCGTATTAGCAGAGATTTAAAATACCAGCTCTGCAGTGACTGAAATGACATACCTGGGATGGAAATCACCCACTTTGTCTGAATTTTATGCAGCCCTTTAAAAAGTGAAGAAATAAATCTGAAGAGACTTCTTTTCCTTTGCAAAAGAAAAGAAGGGAGCAGGAGAGAGCCATCAGGACCTGACCTTTCTCCTTTTGAAGTCCAGAGGACACTGTATCTCTGAGCTTCAAACCCTCACTGCCTTCCAGCACAAGTGTCAACCCACAGGCTTGCAAGCTGGTTTTCAAGTGACAGTAAAACTACCTGAAGAGTTGTTCTGCTTTATCAGTTCAGTGGGGATGTGTTTGATCAGGTTTACTGGATGATGTCTTCCTGAGTGACAGACGTGGGTCTGAGTAGCAGATGTGTGTTCAATAAAGCACATTTCACTCCCAGAGCTTATTTCTTTCCTTTTGTGCTTTATTTACCTTGGCTGACATTATGACACTCAATTAGTCTTAATATTGGAAATGTTTTCTGGATTAGAGATCTCTGTTTAATAAAGCCTGGGAGGAAGTGCTAGGTCTGATTAGTGATGCCTGACTCAAAGGAAAATAAACTCCCCCAACAGCCTACTGACAGCTAACCTCCAATCCTGAATAACACTGAAGTGGAGGAGGGCTGGGAGAAAAAAAAACCACCTCCTCAAAGGATTGGGACCTATCCCCATCCAATACCCTAGGAACAGGAAACATGTAGGAAACCTATTACTCATGTGATGGCTGATGTCTCGCATGAGCAGCCTGAAGGTGAAGCTGCACCATATGGTTTTGGTAGCAGAGGAGGCTGTGCTGAGCTGTAGATGAGCTCTCCCTGGGTCCTGTTTCTGCAACAGAGTTCACTGTCTTCATTAGCTGCAGTGATGCTTCCTGTGGGATGGTGCTGCTCACTGCATCACTGAAATAGGTCAGCTCAAAATCAGGCAAAAAAATAATAATTTAACTCTTATCCTGTCCCTTAGGATCCCTTAGGATCTCACCAGGGGCATTGCTGCTGACACCAGAGAGATCCCTGCTAAAGCTCCTCACCAGAGGAAGAAGAGGAATTGATGCTGACCCAGTAGGCAGGGGCTGGTGATACCACCCTGAACAGAAGGACAGGAAAAAGTACAAGGACAGCAGATGATGAAGAGATTGGTGGCCGGAAGCCTATCTGAAGAGGTGGCTGGAGAAAAGCCTGGAATAAATGATGATAGAGAAGGGTATCCCCATGAAAGGAAGGGTTCAGTCACCAGGACCTGACCTTTTTTTGGGAACTTGGAAGTGAACCTGATGGGTGCTGTAACAACTCCATCATGCCATGGTACAGGCAACAGCATTGGCCTATCTGACTATCAATCACATCTAAAATCAGAAAGCAAGCAGGTGCAGACAATAGTCCCCTCACTCACCTAGCCACATTATTCCTTGGGATCATGCTGATATGATCCTGTGATTACACTCTACGGGGACATTCCTCACATAAACCAATCTCAATCCCATGCCTATACCAGAGTGAACGGCGGAGCATGCCAGCATCCTGAAAACCCAAAGCAGAGACTGTGGTCAGGCCTGCAGCTGTGCTTGCAGGTTTGCTGTCACTTCAGCACACAGTTTTACTCTTGAGGGCAGTCTCAGGGATTAGAGGCATTTGTTGTCCAGGTCTGAATATATTTTTGCAGAAACTTGGCAGTAGCAGAGTGCAAACCTATTGGGGAAGGAGGAATACAGAGGGCCATGTTCTGCTCTCCAGTGTGCTGAAGTAAAGCAAGTTTACACCAGTGTTTACATGTAATCATAACAGATTAGTACTTTAATTATTTTAATAAAAGGATTCATTGAAGATTTGCAAATAAATAATTGAAGTGGCCCATCCTGCCTCTACTACGATCATTCTGAAAATCTATTGATTCCCAATAGCACATCTATCATTACAGTTACCACAGCTACATCAATATCTTCCTGTATCAATATATGGGCTGAGGGAAGTATGAGAGAATCCCTTTCTAATATTGCTGTGGAGTAACTGCTGACAAAGAAATCACTGACATTTAAATGGAGTTTCAATACTGCAGATGATTCCAAGAATGTGCTATAAGAAAAGTAAAGATCTCCTGTTGTTTAGTTTTCGATTTTCAATTAGTTTTATAGTACAAGTGAAGCTGTGCTCCAGAGAAGCTGACAGAAAAACAGGTTATTATGGAAAGTTACTACAAAATGTTCAGCGAGTATTGTTAATTCTGTTTTAAAACAACTATCTCCCTATGCAATTATATTTCAATAAGCAAAAGGTTATCTCTGTTGTAGAGACACATAATGGGGAAAACACTCAAACTGTTGCAATGTTATCACTGGAATTTATTCTCCAGCATGACTGTGTTCTCAATTACAGCAGAATAAATGTATCAAATATCAGTCAGACAGGAACATCATCCAGTAGCTCTGTATTTCTGCAAAGTTTTTAGATCCCGAGGAAAGGAGACTTTTTTCACCTACATTATGCTCAGTTTAGGAGAATTAAATAGAAACCAAATAGAAACAGCTGACAAAGAATAGGAAAAATCTGAATGCTATGACCCAAAAGGAAAACCCAGGATTTCTATTTACTAGAATTATTACTGGTATTGTTACAGTATCATCCACACTACACCAAAACCCTTTTAGTGTGAACTTCTGCAAGTCACCAGTCACCTATGATTCACTTGCCTCATCTATAAAATGGAAATAAATGTCTTTCCCACAGCTGGGTCTTGTAAAGACACATTTGCAGGATTGGAACGCCAGTATAAACCGGTTTCTTATTCAGGGCTTTAGAAACTGTAATGAAAAAAGGCTGGGTAATCACCAACAATGTTGGGGTCTTATCTGAGATTCCCCCTGAGATCCTTCTAGTCACGGGAAAGTGACAAATTATTTTTCTTGTGTTTCTAATAGAATCAAAATGAGCATGGCTCTTTGTAATAGTCAGTTCCTTAACAAGCTCTTAAACTTTCATTATGTCTTGCTCTGCCGAAATATTTGTGCTGCAGAACCAGACATCAAAGATATAATGTAGCTCTGGACACTGGGGCTACTTCACCAACTGCTGCTCTTAGGTTATCTGTAAGAGAGCAACATATTGTTTTGTTTTTATGAGATCCTGTAAAAGGAAAGCTGCTACTTAGGAAAAAAGATGAAATGCTGCAAGCAATGTATTGGCTGGATTAAGTTCACCTTCAATACTTATAATTTCAAGGAATCTCTACTAAGTTTCAGTATAAACACATTGTGGCTGTGTTCATGTGGAAAATAAAAGAAGGAGCAAGCTCCAGTTCACATGAATTTCCTACTTAATGTCACTGTGGTTTAAGCACAGAGAGGTTGTGGTTTAACCCCCCTGCGTCAGCCTGGCTACCAAAGTTCCATCTGCGGCCAAATCCATCCTCTATCATCCATGCAGCTTTAAAGGAGAAGTCTCCTTACTTATTGCTTGATGCCCAGAGTGTGCCCACTTGTTTACAATAAAAAAATATTGTCCCTGTGCTGAGAAGCAGAGTGCAGCACTCAGTTTTGCTTAGCTTAGAAGCAGAGGAAAAAATAAAGCCTGATGGCTATTAGGTTTTGTAGGGATACATTCAGAAATGCTTTTCTGTCAAACAAGTGTCTCTTTGAGATGGAAGGAAAAAGTGATTGATATGTATCTCATCTCACACATCACTAACACTGCAGATGGTCACTGAGCAGCAGTGTAAGAGACGGGCTTGGAAGTGAGGGAGATGTGTGTTTCCTTGGAGCAGAGAATCAATAACAGGTGGAAGACAAGGCAGGAAAGAAAAGAAAGAAAAGAAAGAAAAGAAAAAAAAGAAAGGGAAGAAAGAAAGAGAAGAAAGAGAAGAAAGGAAGAGAAGAAAGGAAGGGAAGAAAGAGAGAAAGAAAGAAAGAAAGAAAGAAAGAAAGAAAGAAAGAAAGAAAGAAAGAAAGAAAGAAAGAAAGAAAGAAAGAAAGAAAGAAAGAAAGAAAGAAAGAAAGAAAGAAAGAAAGAAAGAAAGAAAGAAAGAAAGAAAGAAAGAAAGAAAGAAAGAAAGAAAGAAAGAAAGAAAGAAAGAAAGAAAGAAAGAAAGAAAGAAAGAAAGAAAGAAAGAAAGAAAGAAAGAAAGAAAGAAAGAAAGAAAGAAAGAAAGAAAGAAAGAAAGAAAGAAAGAAAGAAAGAAAGAAAGAAAGAAAGAAAGAAAGAAAGAAAGAAAGAAAGAAAGAAAGAAAGAAAGAAAGAAAGAAAGAAAGAAAGAAAGAAAGAAAGAAAGAAAGAAAGAAAGAAAGAAAGAAAGAAAGAAAGAAAGAAAGAAAGAAAGAAAGAAAGAAAGAAAGAAAGAAAGAAAGAAAGAAAGAAAGAAAGAAAGAAAGAAAGAAAGAAAGAAAGAAAGAAAGAAAGAAAGAAAGAAAGAAAGAAAGAAAGAAAGAAAGAAAGAAAGAAAGAAAGAAAGAAAGAAAGAAAGAAAGAAAGAAAGAAAGAAAGAAAGAAAGAAAGAAAGAAAGAAAGAAAGAAAGAAAGAAAGAAAGAAAGAAAGAAAGAAAGAAAAGAAAGCCACAGTTTATGTAATTCAACTTCTGGGAGGATAGGCTGATTGGAAAAGTTATATGAGATTAATAGGAAGTAGGTCTGTACTTTGATAATTAATCTCATTTATTAAGATTCAGTCCATGCACCCAGTATTATTATTTACTTTTTTGCTTTGGTACATTTCGAGGGAGTGGAGAGAAGGAGAAGATTATGGGATCTTCAACACAGAACGAGACAAAGTGTTAATGGGAAAGATTATCACTGTATAATCCTTAGCAAATAGCACAAAAGCATTAGATACCCACACTGCTACGTTGCTTTCCTGCAGAGATCTGTCATTGCCAGCAAGATAGTTGCTCTTTCTACAGCCTCTGAAGTGGTAAGAAAAAATTCAAACTGAAGCTGTTATTGTGTAAGGTCTCCTTGCAAATCCATTGGATTTTGCTCACAGGACCATAAAAATCGCCATGCTGGGTCAGATCAATGGTCCATATAATCCAGTATTCTTTCTCTGACAGTGACTAATACTATATGTTTTGGTACATCACAGGAAAATGTAAGAAACCTTTCATGACCAATTATGGAACAACCTTCCCATAGAGGAAGGCTCATCCTAACCTCTGGCAGAAAATAGAGTTTTTTTGCTTAAAGCCTGAAGGATTTCTGTTAGCTCCTGTCTAACTCGACCTTGGTTATTTTTGCTATTCATATAAATATCTGTTCCTTTTTCAAATCTGAATAAGTTTTAGCTTAACAATATTGTCTTGCAGTGAATTTTACAGGTTCAATTGCCTTTAGAACTATCCCTTTTATCACTTCTAAACTTACTGCCCTTGAAAAGCAGTTCTTATTTTGATTTTATGAGTAAGAGTAAATAAGGCTGCCAATTTACCTTCTCTGTAGTAAGCAGGATGTAATATACTTCCATAAAACACCTTTTTATTTACCTTTTTAAAAAAAAATAACTGTTCCTGCTCTTTTCTGTCTCACTCTCACATCTGCATTCTTCCTAACATTCTCTGTGTTGTGGGAGACTTCTTTCACCCTGAAATCCTTCTGTTTCTTTAAATATAAAACTAATTCTCTCTTTAAATATGTTTCCTTTTATCTATTTTATTTTAAAACTTTGGCACTGAAATCTGATTTCTGAAGGCCTGATTTGAAATATCTTGTACCAGTTGTGGTATTCCTACCTGCCACCACAGCCAGGTGTGCTATCAGACCATTTGTGGTACCAGTTCTCCCCTAAAATCCTCCAGAATCTACCAATGTGCTTGATCCTCCAACCTGTGTGTTTTCACCTCTGTTTTTCCCATCTGCATGTCCCCAGATTATGGTTCTGTTGTTCCCTTGCTCTGGGAGATGGCTCTGGATTTCCTCTTTAACCTCTTCTAGTTGCATCACTGCTTTTGTGCCATCTGCCACTGCTGCCCCTTCACTCTTCACTGCTTTTCCAAGTCAGTAAAGAGCACATTAAATTGAGTCCACTCATACTACTACTTCTCAGTGTCTTCTGTCGGAGATGTTTTTCCAGAGTCCACACTAAATACAATCAGCTGTCCCTTTATCAACTTTTTTGTTAAGTTCAAAGTAGACTGGAAAGACAGACACACTGGAAAAATGTGTTTACATCTGTTCCATCGTGTACATATGGATATTTGTAATCTTTTCTAACACTGTTATCACACCATTTCCTGTTCTAGCAAAATGAATAATGTTTGTTGGTCACTGAGAGATCCCAGTTTCTTTTCTAAACAAGCAAGCTGAAGATGCTCAGCCCTCCAGTCCCCTAAGCTCAAGTAAATAGCTTCCATTTCTGTGACTGACATCAGCTTCATTTCCAATAGCAGCCAGAGAATGAGCACCTCTCTGTTAGGAAAGACATCCAGTTCACTTGATTTTAGCTGTCTAGGCTCAGTAGCAAGACACTGTCTGTAATAATAAGACTAGAAATACTGTAGCACCTTTGGAGTGTGACCTGTTCCCTGAGGCACTTGTTGTGGTGGCATAAATCACCCTCTAGAGATACTGATCTCTTTCTGCTGGATGCCAGGACTGCCTAGAGGTCCAGCTTGGATATAATGACTTTGTTCTGCCTCAATAAAGTTGCTTGAGATGGATTCTACTCTAAGTGATTTAAGAATATTTAATGTAATGCCTTTTTTATGGTCTTCCCTGGCATTCAAATTCAACAATGACACTATTTTTAAATGTGTGAGGAATTGCAGGGTTGAGAAGCCTGACAATGGGCTGTGGAAGGTGTTATGAAAGGAAATGATTTTTTACTGGGAAGTTGACCGAGTGCTGGAATTTTGGGAGTTTCCATCGTTGGAGATATTCAAAAACCATCTGGTCATGGAGCTGGGCAACTGCATTGAGGTGGCCCAGGTTGAGCAGAGGACTTGGACCAGATGATCTGCAGAGGTCCCTTCCATCCTCAACCACTCTGTGACTCTATGATTTTGAATTAATCTCTGATTGGGATAGGCTGAGAACATTATGTTGGTTTGTGGACTAGTTTGTCAATACAACAATTGGAAGACAGGAATTAGAAACAAACCAGCTTAACTCTAGATCTCAGAGCCTTGTTGGAAAAGGTAGATTGAGTCCTGAGATCTGCATTAATCTTCTCAGAAATGCTGTCCAACTTGCTATGGAAAGACAAAGGTTTATCATTACCATGCTCTACTCTATGCAATACATAGTCAGTCAGAGAACTTCACTTCAGGAGTCTCTGTTGGATGCTTTCAAGAGAATATTTAGGACACATTTTTTTAAAGAACAAGAATTGAGCAACAGTGGGTAGATACATAAATATATATGTGCATATATGTGTGTGTGATGGTTATTCATCATCACATCAGCTGCATATATATATATATATATGAATATTTAAAAAAAATTTGCTTTCATTTCTCTTTTGAAAAAACCAAGACAACTTAGAAAGGTGTTTCACTGACTGTGGATATTAAGTCCCAGTAGTTAGAAACATAGCAAGGAAATGCTGTTATGTGATGGGAAGAGAAGAAACCCTAAGCTGTATGTCTCATGAGAAATCAATGCACTGTGTCTTTTAATGTAAAAAAAATATACCTCCCAACAAGATGTATTCAGAGTAGTATTAGCAGAAAAGTGAGCTTCTAATGGCATTTATTGATTAAGGCAGAAGCAGCAGACAATTCAGAGGATACTGCTTTTGTATGAAAGAACTAGAAGTACCATTGCCTCACTGTACTCTAAGATTTAGTGAGGAAGCCCCAAACTTAATATCTGTAGAACTGCAATCGGAGTAACCACAGCCCATTGCTTCAGTGAGAAAGTGATTTGCTGATCTTGAAAGAAGCTTCCCAATCACCTTCTACTCCTCCTTTTTTTCCAAATTTTGCTTTTTTCTGAGTGCAAAACCTCCTTTGTCCTTCTCAAAGACTTAAACATCCTATTCCTCTCCTCAGCATCCATCAGAAGCGTGCAGGGGAAAATGAGGACAAGAGTTGCCTTCACGGACAGCAGCTCTAATGACTTCTGCCCTTCCTGAACAAAAAATCCCTGCTTTTGGGAACGAATTCACAGGGACTGTAGGACTGTCTCTAGGAAAGAACACACAGTCAAATGTAGCTGAGTTACGGCATAGCTTGCCATCAGCTGAGCCATTGTTACTCAAAAGGGTGGGTGCGGGTCCTCTGTGTCTGGAGGGGACAATGTCATATGGGACAGAAATGCATTGCACAATGGCTAGTGCTGAGAGGAGCACTGGTAAATCTCCTCCTGTCTAGAGGCACGCTCCTAACTGTGAGATGGAAAATGTTGCTTTGCAATCCTTTTCTTACTCTAAATTCCTCCGAGTTACAGGGAGTGAGCTAATATAACGGTGCCCCAGCTGCACGGTGGCAACTTGTCAAACTGCAGCTATTCAGTGAGGTTTGACTGTGTGCCCAGGTCCTCCAAAATACCCCCCTGATGATCGGCACAGACCATATCGACAGCCTCTTGACTCACTGCTCTGCTGCATTCTTGAGATGAGAGCTGCTGAGAGCCAAGGCCAGGGCACGAAGGGCCCCGCGGTGCGTCTGAACGCCGGCCACACGTGCTGCAAATGGGCCAGGACAGACATTTCAGATAAGGACCAGATCACCCTAAACTCCAGCCAAGGAAACCAGTTTTCCACTAGCCCCTTGGTGAACACACCATTTATTTGGTGCAAGATTAATATACCTAAAGTAAACAGAGAGACAAACAGGCTGAGTCTGCAGTGGTGTGAAGAGGTGACAATAAATAGGGATGATAAAGAATGGAAGAAAAAAACCAACAATCTGCAGCCAGCCATAAAAATTCCCACTCCCCAGTGGCTATTTCACAGAGAGCTGTTTTTCTTCTGCAAACAATAAATAATGAAGGCAGGTTTTGTAGTAGGGTGAAGGGTTCTGAAGCAGCACTAGGGGCTGATCAGAAGGAGGAAGGTGCTAAGCATCACACGGGGTTTGCGGACTGGATGAGGAGAACTTTGCTGCTCTTCTGTTTTTAAAACCACTGGGATCACCCCGAGCGATGGAGCCCTTGCCAAGTAATTCGCTGCTCTGTGGACAGACCCTGCTTCTTGTTCGTGTCTGCTGATCTGATGCAATTCCTAGTGCTTAGTGGTTTAACAGAACTCTTCAGGAGACACTCGATTTATCACTGATAAATCACTGATGAAATCTAAAGTTCAGTTATAAAGTGAGGGCTCAGCCACAGCTGTATAAAAGGCTTTCCCCTGGCTTAGAAATACCCCAGTGAAGACACTTGATATGATAACCCTGCACAACACCTGCACTGTTCAGTCTCTGTTTCAGGTTCTTGTTCTTAAGGCATAATTATTGTTTCTGGCTAATGATTAAGAAAATCTGTACATTCATACCATTCACAACAGGCTTCACCCTGTCCTCTACCAACTCTCAGACTTTATGCACACAGCAAAGGAGCTAAACTCAGTGAAGAGCTGCTCAGTATTAATGGGATCATTTTGTGTTTTCAATGCTGTTGATGCCATTTACTCCTTTGGATGAATACCAGTGGCTGGATGCTGGATAGGTGACTGTCTTAGGGGATACGAGAGATCCTGTTTATTTGTTGTTAAAGCAATTCCCCTAAGCAGTGAATTTTCACCCTTTTCAGTTCAAAACCTTGGCAAGTCCCCTCATCTCACTGTACATTATGCTGCAGATATGGAGATGGTGGTGGCTTCCTTTCCTTGCAGGTGTGGGCTGAGGACAAAGCCCAGGAAAAATTCTGAAGCATTCAAAATGCCATTGAACCAGAATCTTCAGCTATTTGCTTTTCAGCTGGTCAAATAACAGATGACACAAGCAACAACACTGAAAGCTCTTTTTTGAGCAGCATTACATATACAACTAGAATGTGGAAACATTACAGAATAGAGAAGACTACACTTCAGGTTTTTATATTTTTTTCTCCATGCCTGCAGTGTTCATCAGACAGGCTTTTGAAATCTGCCCGAGACATCTCACCATGCATCAGACCCAAATCTCTAACCCAACGCATTTACCTGGACATCACTTGAATAGCAGGTTTTGCCCTTTGATCCAAATGTGCACTGAAACCAGTAAGAGATCTGCAGGGCAGAGAATGGCCTGATTATTCCTTTGTGTGTACCTGTTCTTTCCCAATAAGAGATACGGTGCTGCTGCTCTGGATCCTGACCTCCATTATCCTGATGCAATGCAGCAGCTCCAAGGACTTCCTCATTTGTGTCATCCAGAAAGGTGCTGCAGTACAAAATGTGGCCCTCTTATGCATTCCTCTTTCATTTCCATGCATTCTTTGCCTGATCTTGGAGTGGAAATAACACCAGCACAATTCAGCCTTCACCTCTTCTTGGCATGATTTATGTGCCTCATACAGCAACTAGGAGAGATTATTCTTATTTATACTATGCTCCAGCATCGTTTCTCCTCAAACTAACTCAGATACCTCTAAATAGAAGCAAGGCCAGAGCAGAGAAATGAAATGAGAGTTGAAACAGTGGGAAGCAAAGTGCCTGGGCACCACTGCATTAAAAGAAAACCCCACATTAAGCCAGTTCCCACTGTGATCTCTGTAAAGGGTGCAGACACTATGTCTGTGGAGTCTTGTTGCACCAACATTAGTATACATGGGTTCTGATTAAAAAATGGAATTGTATGGGTGTTGTTTACTGCTTGTATAATGGTACTGGGAATCTATTTGGATTGCAGGTCATTTGAACTGGGATGTAGACCTGAACATAATCTTCTTTAGTCAGCTACATGCTAAAAATTGAAGAGATGTGCTGGGCTGTCTTTCTCCCAAGCTGTTTTTAACACTTGGTAGACTGCCTGTTGTTAGAGGAAAGAGGCATTTTAATTACAAGTAGGAGTTTAGGGGTATTTAAATTGTAATGTAATGGGGAGCACCATGTCTAGAATACCTATGACATTAGAATCATAGAATCATTTTGGTTCTAAAAGGCCTTTAAGAACATTGAGTCCAACCATTAACCTAACTCTTCTGAGCCAGGTGCTAAGCCATGTCCCCAAGCACCACATCTACATGTCTGTTAAACACTTCCAGGGATGCTGTTTCTACCACCTCACTGGCTAGCTCATTCCAGTTTGTAATAACCCTTTCAGTGAAGAAGTTTCTTCTAATATCCAATCTAAACCTCCCTTGGTGCAACTTGAGGCCCTTTCCTCTTGTCCTATTGCTTGTTACCAGGGAGGAGAGACAGACCCCCCACATTACATGAATGATGGGTTTCACACTGTGATTCAGGTAAGTTTGCTCCTAATCAAATAAAGCTAAATGACAATAAAGCACTCCTAAACAAACAAAAACACAAAGAAAAGAACTACCTGTTAAGTTAACCTGCTTTGCCTAATATAAGAAAACAAAGACTGAGTAGGAATATGCAGTATTTCAAGTGGGTAAACACTGGCAAGAGAGAAAAAACCCTGAGCTTAAAGAGATTTTTGCACTGGAGAATATTGTATGAAATGGTATTAATAATTGGAAGCCGAAAATGAGATGGCCATTTCTAAGCTTCTGAAGAATGAAGCAACTGTTCCTAGCTGATGCAGTGAGACACTGATTTGGCTTCAAGTCAGCAAGATTATTCCTGTCTACAGCATGAGTCTTTGGGTCTTAGGGGGAAGGAAGGAAGGAAGGAAGGAAGGAAGGAAGGAAGGAAGGAAGGAAGGAAGGAAGGAAGGAAGGAAGGGAGGAAGAGAGGGAAGGAAGGAAGGAAGGAAGGAAGGAAGGAAGGAAGGAAGGAAGGAAGGAAGGAAGGAAGGAAGGAAGGAAGGAAGGAAGGAAGGAAGGAAGGAAGGAAGAAAGAAAGAAAGAAAGAAAGAAAGGAAGAAAGGAAGAAAGGAAGAAAGAAAGAAAGAAAGAAAGAAAGAAAGAAAGAAAGAAAGAAAGAAAGAAAGAAAGAAAGAAAGAAAGAAAGAAAGAAAGAAAGAAAGAAAGAAAGAAAGAAAGAAAGAAAGAAAGAAAGAAAGAAAGAAAGAAAGAAAGAAAGAAAGAAAGAAAGAAAGAAAGAAAGAAAGAAAGAAAGAAAGAAAGAAAGAAAGAAAGAAAGAAAGAAAGAAAGAAAGAAAGAAAGAAAGAAAGAAAGAAAGAAAGAAAGAAAGAAAGAAAGAAAGAAAGAAAGAAAGAAAGAAAGAAAGAAAGAAAGAAAGAAAGAAAGAAAGAAAGAAAGAAAGAAAGAAAGAAAGAAAGAAAGAAAGAAAGAAAGAAAGAAAGAAAGAAAGAAAGAAAGAAAAAGAAAAAGAAAGAAAGAAAGAAAGAAAGAAAGTGTAATAATCTTTTAAACCAAAACCAGCTACACCTAAAGCCCAGATGACTTCAGAGAAGCTGATTTACTAAAGCTTTCTAACGTTTCACATAATCAATTTCATCTCACCATTGCTTGACTATTGTTTAACATACAAGAGCAATATAGTTCCAGACCTTGCTTCAGGCAGGTAATGATGGTGTGTTTGTGTGGGATGGAGCAGTAATTCATTTCAGACACAGAGGTAATTCATTGCAGACACTCTTTAAGAGACTTGGGGGAGAAAATAAAATGACAGATGATTTTACAATAGTTCAGGATTTTATTTTTTTTTTTAACTGTTGACCCTGGAACTGGTAATAGTCGGAAATGGAAAGATTAGCATAAGGAAAGGTCATTGATACTTGGGGCCTGATAGCTATTTTTGCTGAGCTTCTATACTTATTTTAAAAGGAATGAAACATTAAAAACAGTCAAGGGTTTCTGTCTTGTACATATACAGTATTACAGCTCTTATGGAAAGTCTAAAATGAGTGAACAGGAATTATACCAAAGGGTTTCACAGGAATAACTCTGAACTCACATAAAACGTGACAGAAATTAGGTGTTTTTTTGGTTTTTTTTTCTTTTTCTTTTTCTTTTTTCAAAATTCTGTAAGACTTGTCAAAAACCTGTGGAGAAGAAATTATTTTCCATTCCATGACTTATTTTTCTATATGAGAAGAAAGGATGGATTTTGTTTGCTCTCTGTTTAGTAGCACAAAGTGGTTCAGTGCAGTTAATGAGAAGGATGGATATTGCTACCCAGAAACATTGTCTAAATTTCAATATAGAAATATTAATATAAAAAAGAAATTATTACAGGGAAGTCAGAGATGGAGGTAATGGGAGGGAACAGGGAATCCTCCTTAAAGCATAGTAAGAATCAACCCCCTGTAAGATGTGTCCTCAGAACTTTTTTATTTTATGGACAAGTGACCATTAAAGGATATTGTAGGGATCATGATTTATGAAGTCAAGTTCAGTTCTGTAGTGCAAAGATATCTGTCCAGGCAACAGCAATTCCAAATTACTCTGTATTGAAGATGGACAGAAGTGGATGAGACTCATTCACACCGGATCTCAATTCAGCCAGCAGATTTCCCTCCCACCTCAACTGCTGCTTCTGCAGCTTAACTCTGAGCCTGAAAATCTAGTTGTGCCTTTTCCCTATCACCATTCTGAACTTACTGAGAAATTTTAGTGATGCAACAGGTGATCCACTGTCCTTTTATATAGCTTTGCAGGTTAAATATACAAGATGGGTGATGTGAATTGAAAAATGTCCTAAAAAACCTTGTAGTCATCTCCTTTTTCTAACCATAGGAGCCTGGTGTGAAAAATACTCAGGGAAAGATGGATGCACCTTAATTTGGGAGAAATACCATCAATGGGTGACACAAGCTAAATTAGTGTTAACAGTTTCACTGAGCCAAGCAGTTAACAGAATTTATGGGATTAATAATAACAATAGACAACTCCTTATGTGACTTTTTACAAGGGCATGTAGCAATAGGACAAAGGGGAATGGTTTCAAGCTGAAAGAGGGTAGATTTAGGTGAGATACTATGAAGAAATTCTATCCTGTGAGGGTGGTGAGAAGCTATGGCTGCCCCACCCCTGGAAGTGTTCAAGACCAGGTTGGATGGGGCTTGGGGCAACCTGGTCTAGTGGGAGGTGTCTCTGCCCATGGAACTAGGTGATATTTAAGGTCCCTTCCAAGCCAAACCATTCTATGATTCTTTGACTTTGTATCTTTAGTGCTCTTCATTCCCAGAGAAGCCAAGGCGAGGAGATACTGGATAAGGACATGAGAATTCCTGAAACTGGTTATTTTTCTTTTCCTGAAATAAAGTCTGGGAAAATCCTGTAGTATTCTCACTATAATGAGAAAAATAAAGCAGTCACTTGTCATCTTGCTGCCTTAATTGTGTCAATTGTGCATTTTTTCTAGGGACAAAGAAGGAGGATGCTGCTGCTTCTACATTAAAGGGAGAGCGAGTTTTATGAGTCATAAAAGAGGAGGAAATAGTGATGTCAGCTTACTGGCTGGGGAAAAAAAAAAAAAAAGAAAATAAAAGAAAGAAAAAAAAAGAAGATGTGAAGACTTTTAGGGCTTCTCCTGAATTACATGGAAGCTGAAGGTATTTCACAGTTCTCTGGACCAGGTTTTTTGTTTCAGGGACTAATGGTGATGACAAAACTCTTTGAGCAGAAGATTCATCTCAGCATCCCCATATGGAAGGAACAGAGGCACTGCTGCACCAGGGCTAACTAGGAAACCACGTAGGGAGGGACAATACTTCTGCACAGCTGAGGCACAACTCATCTCCCAAGAAATGTGTAAAAACTTGTGCACAGGAAATTTCATCCTTTTCTCAGACGCTGTTCACTTTCAAGCCCATTTTTACAAACACTTGCTGCTTGACTTGCTTCCTGACACCACAAGGAGTCCCATTTAATTAACCTGGCAGCCTAGGGTGGTGAAAATAGATTGGGGCTTGTAAAACTGGAGATTGACAGGCTCTGTGAGCTGCCTTGGTTTGCTTGGCTACAGGAGTTACTGTTTCTCAACTATTTTGATCTTATGATTCCAGGTTGTACATCCAGTGGCTGGCTGCAGCTGCAACAGTAGTTGAGGAAAGGGAGGGAGGGGGAATGGGGCTGTTAGACATGGAGCATCAGCAATTCACTCCCCCACGTCTGTATTATATTGGGTATTGAATTGCCTCTGGCTACTCGCAAGCCTTCTTAACATTTTCCTCTGAGAAAACAGATGATCAAATGCAGGAAAGCCTACTCATTAGAACAAGTAGTGGGAAGGTTTTGTTCTTTTCAGACCCATCCCTGTGTGTGAGTACCTAGAGAACCAAGGGCTATTAGCTGAATAGCATCTGTTTACCATCAGCTCTGGCTGAAACTTTTCTCTTTTTTTTTTTTTTAAAGTTAATAAAAATGGAGTTTGAAAACTGGTTCTGATTAGGCAGGTCAAATAGTGAAAATACTCTCTAAGGCCAGAATATTTCTGAGGATTCCATCCCAGAACAAAACAGCACACAGAGATCACCAGAAGAATAGCAGATCAAGGCAGACAGAAGTGGCCTACTGGGTGCTATTGGGTTTGAAGATGCTGCCATCGTGCTGCAAATGGAGGTGAGATTCATTCATCTGAATTTCTGCATCAGGTGCCTCGGCAGTAGCAATAGGGTTTGGGGAGGACAAACATAAAGGAAGGTTAAAAAGCCTCCTCCCTCCCTTTTTTTTTTTTTTTTTTAAGAAAATGTCTTATGGTGCACAAGAGTCATGGTAGCAGAAGTTTTATTCTGCATTGATTTCTTCCTGCTTCTCTTGTTGAAGGTGCATCTTGCTCCCATTTTCTCAAACAAATACAACATTGCTGTTTTAAATGACACATTCAGCAATCAAATCCTCTCTCTAACATTATCATCAACAGCTGAGATAGGGTGATGGGGACACAGTCAATTGATACACACCACTTCTGCTAGAGCATTTTCTTTCACACTGTTATTAAGAGAAATTGCCTATTATCAAAGTAGCTCAAAGGAAAAAAAAAAAAAAAAAGAAAAAGGAAAAAATGAAGAAAAGTGCATTTTCCATCACAATGCATTTAGGTTATGTTGTAATTGGAAGCATGGTGGGTATGTCACTCCCAGCAGGTCCCTTGCCCTGCTGATTGAGGCTGCTCTTTGTGTGAGATGCTGCTATTTGTGTTGGTTCATGTGACTTTTTCTTTTAGCAGGGCTGTCTTGCTTTTCATTGTAGGAGATGGGCAGCCAGGGGGAGGAAAGGCAGTTGTCATCTCCATTTACAGAAGTTAGTAAACGTGAGTCCTTCTATGTTTGTGCACTTTGTGTGTGCTGCAGGGGGAAACTGGAAAGTCTAGTTACAAAAATAAAACATGATGCACAGGCAAAGTAGGTGAGACAGAGCTATTAAATGCTGCTATTTGGATGGTTGGGTGGGTGCCCATGTTACACAAGCTTGTCAGAGACATGGACATCTTGCAGCTCCTACTTAGGGGGACAGGGGCAGCATCCAGCACTTCTGTTGTGTGGACTCCCAGGCAAAACTGTATCTGCTTGAGCTGACACCCTGCTTGCCTATCTCTCTGTTACACTCCAGGGGACACACACCTGTATCCCAAAGTCGACTGATGTGGACAAGCCCATTTCTTGGCTCCTCTCACCCATCTGGGACAGCCAGCTTGGCCATCCCAGGGGAGACCTGAAGCCATGCATAGCTCAGCAAGAGCCTATCCACACCTCTGCACCTCCATGCCACATTACCAGTCGAGCCTTATCATTGCTTTCCATCACCCTTACTGCTTTTAACATCTTAAAAAAGATGGGCAGCACAGCTAGGGATTGTGTTTGAATCCTTCATGTGGGTGTCCAGGAGTGAGAATTCCTACCTTCTACACCTGGAATAGCTCAAGTTACATTGTTACAAGGGTCCACCTCTCCTCCTAGCTCCTGTGGTCTTTCCTTGGGCCTTGGACAGTTAAACAGCTTTTTTCAAGTTACTTCAGAATTTATAGCTCTTTATAGCATGACCAAGAGGTCTGCCCCATAGCCAGCATATCAGGGATGATGAAGATATGGACTGTCTTATCCATATTGTTATTGGAGGCATCCTTGAAACAGTCTAGCCACCAAAAGTCTTTGGATGCTCTACTCCAAATGGTCTCCTGTGTGCAATCTGTGCAGACCCTGTGGTGAAACAAACCTCAGACCAATACCCTAGACCCATCCTGTGAGCCATTCCTAGAGACAACAAGAGAATCCAGATGTCTTGGCTCCCAGATTCACTCCAAATTGAGAGGCTGCCCCTTTTACATTCAGTAGCCTGGCCAAGCTTTGCAGTCCAGCATGAAGAGAGTTGCTTTCAAAGAAATATTTGAAATAAAATCTCCCTTCTCAGTATCTAATGTAGTGCAGATTTCTTCACTGAGTTTGTCTGCAAGGAGCTTGGGTTCCCAGAATCTTTAATCCCCATCTGACTGGTGCCAGAAATTGGAAATGCCATGACTAGACTAAACCAGGGCTTTGAGAAATCATATGATGTCTATGCCAAGTTCTGGGGAAAAATCTAATTCTTAGATTTAAGTATAAAAACTGGATTTAATCCATTACTGGCACAGACTTAAAAAACAATATAACACTTTCTCTATTGCCCTACCTCCAACACATGCACACAGATTATTCCACTTTATAAGCACAATATATTTGAGACTTGTTGGAAGCCACAGAAAAATGCAGAGGTTTATCTACCACAAAAATAAGATCAGCATCTCCATGCATCTTTTGGGATTTAAAAGGAATTTATCTTGAAATCCTTGTTGCTACTTAGGAACTAGCTTTCATTTGCATCCATAGGAAAACTGAGTCATCAGGAAGGATTAGCTTATTGTAACACACAAGGTGAGATGTGCAGTAGCTGTGAGGTTGGATCATGTAACTTATATTTTGTGGTGTAAATGTTAGCATAAGATGGGGCTACATAGGGTCAAATCAAGTTCATAAAAAGTGTATAATAGTACCAGAGAAGAGAGCTGCAGGACTCATGCAATGTAAGGACTTTCTTTAAGAATAATAACGTTAACCAGTTCATTAAGTGCACAGAAATTAATAGAGCATTTGATGTAATATATTAAATAGGATTGGAAATAAATCTCATCAAGTGGATTAAAGCAACCACAAGCTAAGGGCTTGTTCAGTATAGTGCATGCATGGACTCCTGTTTACAGTTCTCTTGCTTGTGTCCAACAGTCAGTAAGCTAAAAAAATTACATGTTATTGCAAAGAGTTATTTCTATATGCAGAGACATAGAAGCTGGCTGCTCTAATCCATGTCTATAGTCATATCAAGCTGAGAAATGGATGTATGTCCTTCATTGTAACTCAGAAATATGTTTTAAAAAAATATATCTTAGCACTAACCAGACTAAACATCAAAAATCCCAAGGGAAAAAAAAAGCAATCTAACGTGTCACCAAATAGGAAAATACACTTGATTTCATTCCAGAGAGATGTCATGAGCCTACAGAAAAATTAAAGGGCTAAATTCAAGACCTGTAGAAGTTCATGGGTGAAAAAGAGCCTTTACTGCAATGCGTGTGAAATCTTATAGGGCCACAAACAAACAATACGAGCTCCCCCTTCTCCCTTCTCCAACCACTTCAAATCTATTTAACGTATTTTTCTAACATACTAACAAAACTAATAAGCTTATCTCACATGGAAAAATAAAAGGCATAAACACTGCTGTATCCATGGGCAAAAGTGCTCTCTCAATGTGATGTGGTCAATTGCCAGCCCCTGCACCCCATGCTGGGAAGAAAACAGCTACAGGAAAGAAACCCCTTGTGCACCAGGGGAGAGTGCACTGAAGGGTCTCCATCTCCCTCCCTGCAAAGTGAAAATCATCGTAGGAGGCTCTAATTATCGTGAGGCAAATTAAATGGCAAAAGCAGCGTGAGCCTCTAAGACACTCTGTTGTAGAGTGGAGTTTCTTGTGGGGTTTTTGTTGTTTTGTTTTTATGTTCTGGCTTAATGCACAGCTCATTGTTAGCAGACACTTGGGTTTAGCCTGTGCATTGCTGTCTGGGTCAGGAATCACATGGATGGGATCAATAAATATCACCTTGAAAGCGTGAGGAAAGCACTGTCTTTTCCTAGGCAAAACAAACAAGTAATGCAGAGAAAAGTTCCTGAAAACTTCAAGAATTAATCTGAATTATCCTCTCTTGGGATCCTTAGTTTGAGGTTGGCCAAGAAATAAAATGTCATGCAGCAAACTGAGGAAGTGCAATGATGAAGCTGATGGTTTACCAACATTGTTAACAAAATCCACACAAAGTCAGAATCAAAATATAAAAGCAAGTTCTTTGATCAGGAGAAACAAGCCATCAGCAGTTTGGCTCTGCTTTTGGCTCAATCTTCTCTTCAAGGCTTCATGATCCCTTCAGTGTCCAAGCTACCTGTGTGGCCTGAACTGCTAATGCAACCTGTCAGGGACTGACTGAATACCTTGTCTATGAGACTTAACTTTTTGAAATAACAAAACATACTCCAAACTGTCACCTTCAAAATTAACAGAAAGATACTTTCATGTGTATGTCAAGGTACAATTTTATATCTACTTATAGCTGTTACTATAAATACAGTGTGATGCCCTGGCATCTTGAGCAGCACAGCAGAAGCACAGTGGCCTCATGCAGGGTCTTCCTCTGAGCCTTCTGGCATCAGTGGGCTTCATCTCATAGGAACCGGGGTATTGGTTCCTGGTGTGGAAGAACAAGATAATGATGCTGGTCAGTTTGGATTCACTGATGCTGAAAAACTGGCAATTCCAAATATGAAATACTATCAAGAAGAGCAATTGGGATTCATGGGGTCTGACATGAAGGAGAGTTGGAAATATGTAACCTTAGCCACTGAGCCAACCCCCCACTTGATGTAAATCAATATATAAATTTTCCAAGCAGACACTTAAAAAATAAAGTGTGTACTTTCATGTGTTCACAGAAACACACACACACGTTTTTTCCGACAAAGGGAATTTGGGCATTTTCATAGACTCATAGAATGGTTTGGGTTGTAAGGCACCTTAATGATCATCTCGTTCCAACCCCCCTTCCATGGGCAGGGACACCTCCCACTAGACCAGGTTGCTTCAAGCCCCATCTAACCTGCCCTTGAACACTTACAGAGATTTTTTTCCTTCATTTTAAATTATTAAAATTTTAATCTTAGTCAGTACTTTACATCCATAACTGGCTTTAGCTCATACTTTTAAGGCAGGCAGGCAAACTTTCTCCCTTCCTCTCCCATCAGTTTCCTAATAGTCCTATACTAAAGGGATTAATTTCTCCACCTTTGTTGGGTACTTTATGACTAGCACCCTGTCAATATTTGCCAGCTGTAACACAGAGGAGTCATTTCTGGAAGCTAATGCGTCTCTCCTACACTCCCCTGTCACTCCCCCTGCTCCAGACCAGTTTCCTATGCAAGAGATAAGACAATTTTGTAAACATCACAGTTGTGCTGCAAATCTTGGTCTAGGCAATGATTTCTTAAAACCTTGGCACTTCCTTCAGCTGCCTGACTTGGTAGGGGTTTTTGTTGATTTACAGGATGAAGTTAGAAAATACAAGCTTGGCAAGCTCAAAAATCACAAAGTAAAGAGAGACAGGCAATTTGTATTCTCATTATATTAAAGCCTCATGATTATGAAGTGAATTTAATGACTTTTTAAAGAAGATTCAAGATCTCTCAGTGCTGGTCTTTGGCACTGAAGACAACAGTCTTAAAATGACTGTTAACCACTTGTTCTTTGAAATGAAAGCAAGTTTCCCAGCAGAATTTTCAACCTATGAGTAGCAAAATTTCCTTTGTCTGAGGAGTTTCTAAGCTTCTAAGTTACTTTCAATCTATACAATAAAGTAAATCCAATAATGCCTACCACTGTCTTCAGTGCTCTGATCCTCTGCCCTTGAAGTGCATAATTTAACATAAAGCTTCATCTACTA
Source organism: Chaetura pelagica (assembly GCF_000747805.2). Taxonomy (NCBI): domain Eukaryota; kingdom Metazoa; phylum Chordata; class Aves; order Apodiformes; family Apodidae; genus Chaetura; species Chaetura pelagica. The sequence continues at coordinate 663,126 of NW_009953960.1, forward strand.
TTTAATGCAATCTGGCATTCCAGGAAAGTGCCCTCTAGGATGGCAGTTATATCATATAGTAAAGACTAAGAGAAGTTTGTTGTGGGTTGTTGTTTTTTTTTCCCTTCAGGGTTCATGACACCATTTTTATTTACTTTGCAGTGATGTTTCAAGAAGTTTTCTTCTGAGGAAGGGGGCTGTAGTTTGTCTTCCCTAAGAGCTAAGGGGCTGTGCTTCTCAAAATGCCATGGGTGTTGTCTGGGTTGGAGGGAGAAAAATAACCCCAGCAGTTCTCCTCAGCTACCTGTGGTCAGCTGGCAATGGCTCTTAGAAACAAAGGACAGATCAGAAATGGTGCAGTGTTCCTTTTCCTTAGAGTGGCCAATTTGTTTGCAAAGATGTAGGACCAGATTTTCCAGTAGCACAAACTGTTCTCATCTCACTAGAAGTGGAACCACAGAGACCAGCAGTGGGTGAGGACGTGGTCATTTGGCCTGGTGTCCTTAACTATGTCCTTAACTCACCTTCCTCCCCTTTTCATCCTTAAATGAGATTTTCACCAAAATTTCTTTTTCTCTGCTTCATAGTGACTGCCCTGACCAAGTTGCTCACAGGATTTGGGGGATCAGCTGTGGATGGGCTAGTGTGGTGGGTCAGGACAGTTATTAAATACCCAGTGCTAAGAGATGCTTTCTGGCTTTATACCCAGTTTTCTCCTTTGTGGTATTGCAACAATCAAGACTGGATGAAAAACACCCATTTAAAACCTGATTTTGATGTTGACAAAGTATATTTCCATTTAAAAATCAAACCAGAATGGAAACAGCCTCTTGATCTGGAATCCATAGAAACAAAGAAAAAGCCATGAGCTAACAGCACTGGTAGCATCTGTGTGCTCCAGAGAGCTTGATTTCTTGTTAATGCACAGGTGGAAGCAGGCAAAGATGAGCTCTGAATTTTGGCTGGTGAGGATAAAAAGGCCACTGAGATGGGGGTGGGAAGAGAAGGGAAACAGCAACTAGAAACCCTCCATGAAAAGGTGGCTCAAAATCCTGGGACAGGATGGTTGTTCTTGTGATTTTTCTGGTCTAAAAAGGAGATGTTTTTGATGCCCTCATGCATCCCCCTTCTCCTACTTGCTTCAGCTTATAACAGTGAGATATTCTCAACTGCAGATACATACATGAAAATAAATATATATGAGCATTGATCCACAGATTCTGGGGTAATTTGGGAAGTGCAATAAATATGTCGAAGTGGGATATAAATTAATTCTTCTGCCTCAGAAAAGTTAGTAACATATGGTTTGAAAAAGACTGCACACTATTAAGAAAAGTAAGTTATCTCTGCCAAAACTCCCACATGTCTTGAATGTACAAATAGGGAGGGAGATGTAGTGACCAAAAGACCCTAGTGGTTCATCTGAGGTCAGTGACAAAACTTCTCTTAATATTCACAGAGAACTCAAATACAATATGGTTTAATATCTATTTAAATAAAGACATATTTTTTATTTGTTTCTGCACTTGTTGGCATCACCAGGATGCCTGAGCTCAGCTCGTCTCATGTTGGTATCTACTGAAATATACACTTTGAAGAAAGGTGGCTGGATAGATTTATAAATAAAATACTGGGCTGGCATCATTGAAATATGATATATGAACAAGAAAAGTACACAAAGCCCCAGAGCAGGTAGGCTCAAATCACAGACAGCATATTCTCTCTGTTTTCAAGTGTTTTGAAAGGGGCAAACCAACCAGGACACTGGGATAGGACTTTGATCCACTCTTTGTAATAATGCTATGCTTTTAAGTCCTTTTTTTCTTTTTTTGAGTGGCAAACCACTCATGAGTTAAAAAAACACCACTGTGCAGTCCAGCATGAAAAATAAAAACAACAATCCCAGAACCCACAACAAGATATAAATAATTCACTGTTGCAGAGAAAGGCTGCAGCATTAAGGGGTAGAGTTGATTAGAGAGTTCAGCAATAGCCTTTATAAATGTGGGCATGAAGGTTTGATAGAATAGTAACAGTGGTGCTAACAAGAGGGAGTGCCTCTGAGTGTGTTCATGAGGCTAGAAAATGATGTAAAAGGCTCTGCAGAGATCCACATGTTTTATTTAGAAAGCCCAGAATACAGCCCAGGAAATCTGGCCTCTTGGAATAAAGACACGTTAGATGAGAAGAGCTTCTGAGCCACAGATGAGACAAAGGGGAACACATTCCAGAGGCATTTTTTTCAAAGTATAGTAAGGACCCTGAAAGGCTGGTGAGTAAACAAACCAAAGATGGTGTAGGCAAGTGGTGGCTCTTTCATCTTCATGTTAGATTTGACTGAAAGAGTAGAGAAAGCTCTAACACAGAAAGATTTCCAAGAACTCATCCCCACAGCATCCAATGAGTTTTGTCTGGATAACTGTGCTTGTGCAGCATCTGCAGCAGCAAGCAAGTGCCTGCACACTGACTTTGCAAACCAGATAGGAAACCCAGGCACAGTGTCATTGAAAGGCTTTGGTGAGGGACAGCTGTAGAGTTAATGGCACAACCAGGGACAAATTTCACTTGTTCTGGATTTCCATCAAAAGATCCTGTTTTCTTTCCCTTATACAGACAAGGGTAAATGCCACATTTTTACAATGCTTTTAATCACATCTGTGGCAAAACAAAACAAAACAAAACAAAACAAAAGCCAACCCAACAGCAAGACTAAGATGAGCCTCTTAAATACTGTATGACTGAGATTGATCCTCTCCTGTCCCAGAAATGGTGTGAGCTGGAGCAACAGATAAGAGCAGCATCCTTATTTGTCACAACATTTTTAATGATATGGTTATTTTTGGAAATTTATCTCTGTGGCACAGGACATTGAGCACTTCTCTATCAGTCCAGCAATGTACTTTTAATCAGGAGAAGCAGGTTATGGCTGATTGACTTGATGAACAAGAATAAAAGAATCTCACTATTTTCTTGTTTGTTTAATGGTACTTTCTCTGAAGGCTGGATTTTGCAAATAGACAGCAAACTCTCTGTGCTATGGATTGCCCTTTCTAACTGAGTCTATCACACTCTGCCCAGCAGGATCCTGATAATTGCTTGAGGTGTTACTGAAGTAAAAGCCATCACTGAAGTGCCAAGCACAACAATTAACATTTGAATTATTTACAGACTACAGGTGGGCTATCCATATACATCTGTCCACGCACTTACAAGCTGCTTGGTATGAAATTCTTAAATATAGCTTTTAGGAAATGGAAATGCTGCATCCATGGAAGAGGTTCCTATGTGAGCCAAACTGGAATTCAAATATGAAATGGAATTAACACTCAGGGAAATTACGGACTGGTATTTAGGGTCACATCACCCCTGTTAGGGCAGGAAATGGTACACCCTCTCCCTGCAATGAGAGCAGAGAGGATCCCTCTATCCCACAGGCTGAAAGCCTTGATCCTGCATCTTTGCTCCCAGCCTCGGATTTCTGAACAAGGAGACAAAACTGCAAGCAAAAGAGCAAAGGCAGGAGTGGAAGGAAGGTCCAATAAATCTGTAATTGAGGCAGTGTGTTGCCATTTAAAAAATCCTAACAAACAAAACGTAGCATGGTAAAAAAAGAAAGAAACTGTTTCAGGGTAATTGTGCAGTGAAGAGCATTCAGCTGTTTACATTCCAAGGGCTGTTAATCTGGGGGAGAAGCAGAAGTGGTATTTTCACCCTAATTGATAGTCTAGCCATATCACAATCTTTTGAATATTAAAAGTATAGAGGGAGGCAAGCTCTGTATGTCTGTGTTTGTAACACATGTCCATAATCCATCTGTGGTCTTACTGGACACCAGTCACCATAGTAACCCCACAAATCCCCTAACACTCCCTTGAAACCATCCAGATCTGCAAAAACACAAAGAGCACAACCATTGCTTCCCAGCTCAGCTTGTAGAGCCCTGCATCATTAAACACCAGGTAATGACTAAGCTGTAACTGCTTTTTTCCCCCTTAAGTAGATGAAGGTTGTTACAAACAGCTAAATACAGTGCTTGGAAACAACAGCCCCACTGAAATGGACTGTTAATGAATGATTTATTAGACTGGCAGCAGAGGCTTGGACTGGGATAATTTCTTAATTAATGACCACTAACTAGTTGATGTATTTGTAAATAAAATAAAATATCTAAGTGTGTTGCCTTTTCTGGTTTCTGTTTGTTTGTTTTTCTAACATATTAGAAGTCTCTTGATGTTCCCATCCTGCATCCATACTAGATCCGTCCTGACCCTAATCTGCCTGAACAATGTGAGAAGTGAACTCTTGTTTTTTTCTATCCTCATTTTGTTCATTCCCACCCCTGTCCAGCCACAGGGCAGGAAACCACAGCTGGATTTCTGGTAAGGAGGCAGGGGCCAGGCTTTAACTGGCAGAACTGGTGCTTAAGTTGCCACTGAGGAGAGAGAAGAGCAGCAGGAAAGATGATCCAGTCTCAAGTTCAAGGCCTGGATCACCACAGCAAGAGCTTGAAATGTAAACAAAGTTGCAGAAGGGGTTAAATAGTCTCTGCAGAGATTAATTCAGCTCCAAACAAGAATATCTTGTTAAGGACCTGGCTCTTCACTAAGGTATCTGATTCAGCATTTAGATGCCTTATGGGATAATTGGGATGACAGGCTTGGATGCTTAATATAAAGCTTCAAAAATTGAATATGCAGCAATAATAATGCCTGTCTGGAGCAGCTAAGCAAGGTCTTGAAGCACAGAAAAGTTAGTCCTAGGTGAGGAGCTTCTATGTTTCAGCTGCTCCCCAGGGATCATCTGAAATGTATGCAGCCTGCTGTAAAACTGAGATATTGTCAGAAACCTTATGTAGCCAGTTGTGAAACAAGGATAAACTACCTTGCATTTACCTGGAGATGGGAAGGAGCACATGAATCAAATGGCTGCTTTGCCAGACTTCCATTAAAAAGCTATTGGCACAAGAAAGATGTTCCACCAAGCATCTCCTACCAGCTTGCCACCTGGCCATGTTATTGCTGTCAAAAAAGCAATCAGGTATTTCTGACCTGATTGATACTTGTTTATTTGTTTCTGATGTTGACAGCAGTGTGCCAGCTCCACCCAAGCTGAGAGGGGAAAGAGAGAAGATCTTTGTATTGCCAAGGTAGAAACTCCTTTTTCACTGCTCCCTCTCACAGAGGTCCTTGCTCTGGCACAGAATATGTTGGACCAACCAAACTCATTCCTAGAGGAAATAATGGGCTAATCCATCATGCCACAAGGCACAAACCTTTGCTGAGGTCCAGTAAGAGCTCTGGGAGGCATCTTTCTAGTGCTGCCTCTGACCAATGTCATTGGAGCCCCAGCAAATACAGCCTAATTTGAAGGGAGAAGAGATGCTGCTCTCTGGGCAGGTCTGTAAGAGGGACCAGAGCCTCCCTGTGCATTTGCAGAAAGCCAGGGATGCTCTGTTTGATATACCATGGACCAGCAGACTTCATGAAGAGCATAAAAAGCCCAGAAGTTTGCATGTCTGCTTACTCACGTATGTGCTTATCTACCATTATCAATACTGACTTACTCTCTTCACCCAGTCCTCCTCCCCACCACAAATCCCACTCAGGAGAGCTGAAGAGAAGGCACAGACATGGCCTAGGCACAGATTTTTAGGCTGCTAAGGCCTGTCATAAATAAAGAGGAGGAATTATAAAGCAAACCTGCAGAGGGCAACAGTTTGTGTGCATGGAAGCAGGTCCAGTCACAATACTTTGTATTTGCCACATGTTAAAAATTAGATTATGGGAATAACACAATCAATGCATTGATTCTTCAGATGTTTCCCTGCCTGTTAGTCAATACCACAGCCAAAGGCAATCAACATTCCCCTGTTGCCAACCTGAGGCTTCACGCTGCCAAATTACTGAATGAATTCAACAATCTTTTCTCTCTTTTGAAGAAGCCTTTTTTTTTTTCCATTCATTATAATATACTGACTCATGTTCAAGCTTTTGAGTATTACCATCCCAAATGAAGCTGGTTTGATGCTGTTATGCAAGTGGGGCCTCATATAATTCTCTCTCTGCTATTGTCTTTGTGTTGGCCTTCTCTGCTCAAGTTACCTTCTCCTGCCCTAACCAACCCAGCCCTGCCAAGAAAACCTCAACTAGTGGTTTACAACTCAACAACAACAACAAGCTGGGGTTGGGGGAGAAAGGAGAAACCATGCAAGTCTGGAAGAGTGGCAACTGAAATATGAACTCAATCTGCTCTCAGTGGGATCAGGGACAAAACCTGATTGGTGATTTACACCTGTGGTGGTGCAAAGCCCCCTGTTCACTGAGCCATGTTGCAACACCAACATCAGCCAACATTGTTCTTGCTTTTGTTACAAGTGCAGTGGGCCTGACATTGTTCTTGTTTCAATAGCAAGTACAGTTGGCTGACACAATCCATCACCTTCTGACCTTGCCTACTGGGGCAGTGTGCCTGGATAATTAGGTATCTTTTTGCCCTAGTGCAAAGACAGTGATCTGGGGTTATCAGGCATTCCCCAAACATATCTGGAACTGGTTCTCAGCAGAACATACCCGGGATTCCTCCTGCTTGGAACACAGGCCCACTCTGAAAGCTGCCAAAGATTGCCTGCTATAATGGAAAAGTACTGACCCAAGTCAATAATCCTGGGATCCTATAAATATTTGCCTTAAGAGGAAGGCCCTTTGGAGCTCCCCAAGACTGCACCGAGCTGTGGCCCACATCATGTCTCCCATGGAGGAAGGCTGTCTATCTGATTGGAAGAGTAAGAGTACCTAAGAGCTGGCCACTTCTCTTAGGTACTGGGGAAAATCAAATTATATTGGGTTGGTATATTTTGACTCTGTTGGGTAATTCAGTGGAGATAGTGCAACCTCTTTTGTGAAATTAGGTTAAAAAAATGTATCATCTTAACATAATAACCTCTATATCTGTGTGTGTGTGCATGGAATTTAGTCAGAAGCTTTGTTAGATTTTTGTTGAACCTCTGTGTTGATTATAAGTGATTCTTGATTAAGTTATTTGAAAATCATATAATTTAATTTTGTGATTCATCATAATAGTGTTAAAAATCTTAGTTTACTGCTATTTCAATTCACACCAGAGCCATAATTATGTGTTAAAGGACTACACTGAAATCCCTACACTTAAACCCCTTAGTTGTAAACCATTGACCAAGCCTGAAACTATACCTAGACTCCTCTGTAAGAAGGAGCTTAGAAAGAAAATGGGTCCAGTGTGAACATTTTGACTCAGTGGGAGGGTCTTCCTCATTCGTTTCCCTGATCACTGCACAAATCATTCCACCCTGTCCCTGACTCAGTTTCCTCTGTCCCGGTATCAGTTATTTCTCTTGATCACTCCCATCCATTTCCAACCCTCACATGCACCTTCCACAAAGTAAGCAGTGAACGTTGCCATCAAACTCTGTTCAGTCACACTTTCATGAATCTATATTAAAAATCGCCTTTCTTGATATCTTTGTCAGTGATTCCTTAAATGACACTAAGACCTTCCACTCTTGTTTGTGACATTCCCAGATGTACAAATGAACTCTAGGTAGGATGAAATGGGAAAGCAAAATGATGGGAAAGGAAGCTGTAGAGTCTTGAAATGAATAATTGTCTCAAAACGGCTGCCTGGACAAACTGGACATTGTGCTCAGTGAGGTCCTCATTCAATAAGCCACCTGGACCTTTTTCTCACAAGGAGAGCCCCTCCATTGGTAACAATCCTGATAAAATGGTCACTTTCCTTGAAACTGGAGCCCCTGCTTTGGCAGCCACCCTGATAAATGGGACACTGTCCTTGATAAGGAACAGTGGATGGCAAGAGGAGCCCTGTGGAGGCACCATGCCATCTTGCAAAGGACCACTTTCCTGTTTAAGGACAGAGTGTGTGTGAAAACAATGGTCATTGCTCGGTCAACTAAGATTGGGGTGGGGGGCAAATGATCACCTAGACCCCCTGAATCCAACACTGAGTCTGCACAAAGTAGGCTGAACCTCACCAGGAGAGGAAGGGCCAGGTGCCAAGAAAGAAGAGACTTGAAATGCTCTGGGTGCACGCCCACTATCCAAGGACCACAGCATCATGCCAAGATCATCACTGGATCCAAGAGTGGTGATATCTTTCCTATCCCCTCTTTCTTCATAGCTCTCTTTGTCTCTCTTCATCCCTCTCTTTCCATCTCTTTTCATCTGCAGCCCCTCATCCACACTGTGTGCAGCTTCAGTGCATCTAAATGTGGATGCAAATTATTTTACCAGGGTCATGCTGTGACAAAGCAAAGCAAGGATATAACCAGGAATTCTGAATACATTTTCATGAGCTAACCAGAAATAAATCCCTGCACTGCCTGGGAAAGGGCAGAAGGGGACCTAAATTCCTCTTTATACCTAAGGAGAAGGAAAGATATTGCACAAGACAGACTTGCTGAATTATGAGCTAATGAGAAATAAGGGGGCTAAAACTAGAAACACTGGTGCAGTCCCCTGGACACAGAAAGGAGTGGGAAGGATGTTGGAGCTGGGACAGCAATGTAGATTTCCCTACCTGAAAGGCAGTAAGTTTTAATGTAGGCTGGGGAAACTGGAAAATGGAGGTGGAGCAAAATGTTACCAAGCATAGGAACAAGCTGCTCAAGGGAGTGGTGGAGTTGCCATCCCTGGAGGTATCTAAAAGAAGTGTAGATGTGGTGCTGCGGAACATCGTGAGTGGTAGATTTGGCAGTGTTAGGTTAATGGTTGGACTTGAAGGTGTTTTCTATGATTCTATGATTGCAGCAGTGAGGCAGGTTTCCATGTTTGTGAGCAGAGGTTTTCAGAGGTGAATCAGCTCTGCAGCATCAGCAGAGGACTGGGAATGGAGTGTTTCTCTGCTCTCCTCCAGACACAGCCTAAATCTGCTCAGCAGAAAACATTGATCTTGCTGTAACTGTGACATGTTTTGACTTACTATTTATTTCGTTTTGTCTTGAGGTGAGAAACCAACTTCATTTCTTACTTGGAGCTAGCTCCAACTCAACTAAAAAAAATGCCTTTGCAAACTTACCAGTTCACATATGCTAATAAGATGAATTCTCAATATGGTCTAAATGAGGTGAGTGTTGCAATACAAAAAAAAAAAAATCAACAATGTGGTAAAGTCACTTTCCCCATAAAAATGAAAAAAGGCCATAAATAAATTCTAGTTGACTATTCTTACCCATCATGTTTTATCGTCATGCAAATGCCAGGACATTTGAAAGCACAGCATTTACTAACTTGTGAAACCAGTACAGAGCTGAAGCAATTTTTTTCTCTGCATTTCGTCATCCTCCTCACAAAGACATTTGGATGTGGGGTTTTCTTGCCCATGTTAAACAACTTAGAAAATGTAATTCTTAGTACTTTTGGAAGTGCCTTCAACTTTGAAAAAGCCTCAGATGTTAGACAACTTCATAGTGAGTGCTTTCAACAAGCCTCAACTTACTGTGGCAGTGATGAGATAATGAACAATTTAGACAAAATGAATGAGAAAATTAAAATTAACAGTCCAGAAAACTCTAAATTATGAGGGAAGAGCCTCTGAGGAGTTAGAAATATTCAAGCTTTTTGAAAGATTTAGAGTATTTGCCTGTCAGTACATGTGTATAAAATTTCACAACCTTGTTCATAACAACCATTATTACTTGATAATCTTGAGAGTATACAGACCCTATGCCACATATTGGCAATAATCTCTATTCTGTTTATGGTTTCATACTGGAATTACATTCAAGCAGACACCAGAAAATTATTTACATTAACTGAATTAATGCAACAATTTCTTATGTCTTTTGGGGAAGTTAATATTTTTCCTTCCCTGTCATACACTGACTCATGTTCGAGCCTGAGCAGGTTGAAGATGGGGTCATTAAATCCCTTTGAATATGAATTAATGCTCTGTAAGAACCTCTTTAAAGAGACATAAGAATGTCTAAGAGTTCAATCACTAGCTATTAAAATTTAGCTACTTCTGGAGTTGGAAACTGTCTAGAACAAACAGTACTTGAGATGAGGATAAATAGTCAAGAACAATATATACTCAGCAGAAAAGAAATTAAGAAAGGCTGAAATAATATATGGAAATATAAATTACATTCTCATTTAACTTATTTAATCTAGTTTTATCTATACTTTACTGAAGAAAACAAGAAGTATCCAGCATTTTTGTTCCCAATTGCATCTAGGAATGTCAGATGCAGAGGACCACAGAATGAGGATATAATAAGCCTAGTTTACAGCTCCCCTATCAACTAAATAACAGTATGAACTGGGATGATGGCCAAGACTCAAACACTACTTGCAATTAAGCAATGAGAGTTATCAGCTCCTGTAGAGGAAGCCATGGCTTGAATGCCATTGTTCTGAAGCTTTCAAAATAGATTTCTTACTCTAAAAAGCTCATGTACATTTAAAAAAAGAAAAAAAGGCAATTATCAGACAGCCCTAGCAGATGTTTGTGAAAACGTTTAGTGGCAATTCCAGCACTCAGATGGGGTTTGCCAACAATTGCTCAGAGGTTTAAGAATGCAGACTGACTCTGGACTAAGTCACAGTATCTATGACTATGGAGGCAAATAATTCAAACGTGGTGTTTTCATCTTGTTTCAACAAAAGGTAGTTTAACCTCATGGAAGGTGAATGACTGCAAATCTGCTGCATGATTTCCCTCCCTACCACCCCATCTATGCTAAAGAAATCTGAATTTCTGAATCTTTAATTTTATCCCTTTTAATCTGTGCTCCTCATACCAGGTCCTCAGCTAATTTGGCAGAGCACAAGCCATCCCAAGTGTCATTGACTTAAAAGTATAAAAGTTTAATTGACTTAAAAATAAAAAAAAGGCTCAGACCTGATTCTCTAGTTCTTTGCAACATGAGAAATCCCTTATATCAGGGCAAAGTGAGTTACAATTGTACTAAAATGCTCCTGTATCGAACTGAACTTTTTATGCCCACTCTGAACCTGATTTTTAGCAATATACAGCTAGTTAAAGTACAAGGCAATAAAAAGTCTGCTCCTAGATGGGTTTTTCAAGTTCCAGCTGATATCACCAGGATAATCCTTCAGAAACTAGGCTGCTTCCTATTCAGTATTAACTTTACACATGGGAAAGCTGATCATGTGCTGTTAAAGTCAATAGGATTTTTATCATTGACTGTAATGAGCAAACCATCAACCCATATGCTTTCCTCTATCTCCTCCACTCTGCATCTAAGTTTCCCATAATCTTTCTTCAAACAACTTTTCCCTGATTTTCTGTACTTCCTTTCTCTTCAAGCTTTTGGCCACCAATGCCTCACATGCAAAACCAGTGGCTGAACAGGAACGGTTGCGGTTCCGTGCTTTAAAATTGCAGCTAAAACATTTTGCCACATTGCCAGGCAGAATGGGGTAAATTGCAGAGCTCTCAGCAGAGAGCCTTTGGAGGCTTGGTTTTCATTCAAATCAAATTGAAACGGGGCATGAACATGAGTGAACTAGAAGCAATCAAAAGCAATATAACACAGCTGGAGAGACCAGCTTGGCAAAATGCTTAATATCCTATGCTCCTGATGATTAAATGATCCATAAAGGCTTTTGGCATCTTGTAGCATTATGCTTTGAGGTCCTGATCTTGCAGAGGACTTCAGCTATGCCTAGGTTTTAAGCTTTTGCTTATATCCCAATGAGATCAACAGGGTTTTGCTGCAGATTCATTCCAGCTAGCAACAGGCACTTAGTTCAAGCAGAGAAGCTAGGAGCAGTGGTCCAGCCTTCACTGGAGAGGGCCAGGCAGCTCTAGAATATTATGTGTTTTGCATTAAAACGATTGAAGTGCTTTACGTGGTGTGAATACTCATGAGAAAAGATGACACTGAAAAGCCAAACCCAGATGGTCTCAAACAACACTTCAGAGGCCCTGAACAGAACTTTTCTCCCTCTACTGTTGTACAAGCATTAGATCCCAAGGCATGTACAGACAGTTATGTCAAGTTCTCAGAAAGCTGCATCATCATTACAGATTAAAATGCTGCAATCTCAAGGAAATACATAGAAAGAGATGGTGTAACTCTGGCATAAACCTGGTCAAATTTTTTATAATTAAGGAAAATAAATGTTTTGGCACAGAAACAGAAAAAAACTAGAAAACCAAGCATGCATGCAATCCCATTTTCTCCCAGGCTGTTTGTATCAGTGGAAGGAAATGATCTAATTAATTTATGGACAGTGTTTGTCCCTGAAGATCACAGCCTGGACTTGGGGCAAGAAAAGTCCATCTGAAGCAGCTCATGTTTTTCATATGCTAAGTGAGTTCTGGTATCTGTGAAATGAGTTATGCAAAGTAAAAATAATGCTTACAAAGTCTGATATCCACCCAAAACCTGGCTACAATGGAGGAAATGAGGGCATTCTGTTCCAAAGACTCTACAAATAGTTTTGTTTCCAGGTTTGTATGGGGACTTGTATGGATGAAAAAGTAACAAGTCCCCTAAAGCCCTTTTTTTTTCTGGTATTCAGCAAATGATAAGACATACCTCTTTTTGGATGTGTAACCTTAGGGGGACCCAGCAACTTTGTTCTGCACTTTTAAATGGCCTCCATGTGCTCAAAAAGGGCAGCCAGAGGCCACATTTTTCTACTTGTGTTGGAAAAACTTGAAGTTTGACAAGAACATGAGAACTCAACATAAGGGGTGGACTTGTCTCTGGCTGCTTCTCTCTCTTGCTCTCTTTCCTATTTCTCAATAGATGAAACATTATCACTCAATTAATGTATCTAAATGCTCATTTCCTTATCTGTGCTCATCAGCACTTCCAACACACTTCTAGGAATGGAGATGACTAATAAGTTTACAACCCCTCTGTTGCATCTTCTCTTGAAGGATAAGGTAAGAGAATAATTTTCAAAGCTATATAAAAACATTGGTTTTTTGTTTGTTTGTTTGTTTTTCCTTTCTTGACATTTTTCATTGTTCTAACTGGAACCTGAAAATCATTGCAGTGCAATTCCTGGGCCATCACGAATGGGTGCTTCTTATTTTGATTTCAGCTTTCTGGGATGCTTTGCAAGGATGTTCTTTTGTAGGGACTTGCACATATCTCTCTTGTGGTTTGTGTTCTCTTGCTCTGCTTGCACCCTGACAAACCATGTTAGCAAAGGAGAACTTGGTAGTTGTGGGGTGCAGGCGGCATGGGGATAGCATTACATAGTGAGGTTGTAGGGCCAAAGCTGGCATTATGGAAAAAAACTGGAAGTGAGATAGGTCTTCACTAAATTCTCCAAGAACTGAAATTAAAGATGTTTGTATTCCCCCTGGTAAAATTAAGCAGTTGATTTCTGACCTGTAGATGACAGGAACTTGCCTAGTCTGTTATCACTTGTGGTAGCATTTTACAAAGTCAGACTTCAACAAAATACCTTCTGTGTTTTTCAACCACTTACACTTTGTATTTATAATGACTTCTTTCATCCTAACTTTCAAAGCCTTGACAAACACTTGAATATTTAGCTTCTCATCAGTTCTTTGGGTATTATTAGACCAAATTTAACACTGAATAAAACGAAATGTTGAACCAAAGAGCATCTAGCAAGTCAACTTAACAGCTTGGATGAGACAGTGGGAGCCTGACTCCTAGGCTGTTTTTCTAACCACTAAACCACATTCCCTTCTTTTGCTTTGTATCATCTGGGAATCATCCATCAAGTAACTTTCCTGCATTTCCTTTTATTGCTTCCCAGGTAATGTTCATTGCTTTGAAAGTAACTAATAGTTGGTTGCGCTGTTCTCAGATGCAATTAAAAGAATATTCCACCCCTCCTCTTAAAATGCAAAGCATCTCTGAGATTCCTAATCATCTGCATTTTATAACTCTGTTTTATTACTTTCCAAATATACAATGCTCATAAAAAAGGTAATTGGGTCTTTACAATAATGCCATTTCCTAATGTTCAACAATGAAGGAAAATTATCATCATGTAGCAGAATATTATGTTTTAATTGTTTTGCTCTCTTATCCTGTGTCAAAAGTTTTGAGGGTGAATGCTAGGTATAAATACTAAGCCATCACTACTCAAAAAAATGTTCATCAGGGGTGATGATAATTCTGTTGAGCACAAAGCATAAGTGATGAAGAGAGGAAATTAAAAACACAGAGACTGGATAACTTGAAATAGTAGAGAAAAAGTCTGAGATAGTAGGTGTTCAAATCAACATCTTATTAGAGAGGAGAACTGAGAGCCATGTTTTTGCCTCAGTTCTTAAACTACATAGCATGGCCAGGCAGCTCTGCCTGGTGGAGAGACATTAAAATCCTTCAGTTTGCTCGATCCTGGAGGAGGTTGAAATAGGCTTTGACAACCACCAAACATGAGGAGAAATGTGTCACAGCAAGGGTGGTAGGTTGGCTCTGGGAGTCAAAAGGTCTAAGAAATAGAACACCAACATGTTTACTGAAAAAAAACAACAACCACAACCATTTTTAATGTGTGTGAGGCTTCATACTCAACTGCTCTTATTATCAGAGAAGCTGAAAGTAAGATCAAGCCTGTAAGGGTCCAAGCTGAGGCCATTTTAAAAAAATAATATAAAGCTCTAATGAAGCCCTTTTGCAGTTCCCCATGGGCGAGGTGGGTACAATAACCTCTTTCTCTGGCAAGCTTTGAAATTCCTTTGGGACAAGGATTGTTCCTTAACATTAAATGAGCAGCATTTTGCCCAGCAGGGCTCTGACTTTTCACTGAATCGCTTGAATTTGCAGCAAGGCAAAAATACATAAACAGAAAGGATAACGGTACTTGCATAGATGAATTTCAAGCTGGTTTCAAATTTCCCTTGTTCCTGTATTCCTGTGCTGAATGCAGAGACATCCTTTCTATCTAGTATAGTTGGCAATTAAAAAAGCTCTCTGCTCCCCTGCACGGAAAGAAAAACTTTCAAATACAGCTTGTCTTTGATCCGTTCCCACCACCATGGCTCTCAGCCCTGTGAACTGGCAGTGTATTAAAACAGGGGCTGCCAGTATGAAAAACTGACCTGTCTGACACAGCTCTCCCTGGCACGTTATACAGGAGACTGCAGGTGTTGGATGACACAGAAATGAAAGAGGAATGTGGGATTAAGAGGGATGTTCAAGGTCACCAACTCTATCCCTCAAAAGTAAGAGGCATCGTCCCATACAAGCCTCCTCACAACTGTCTTAAACTAGTTATTTTTTTGTCTAATTTGTCCGGGAAGGAATTCCAGAACTTACTCTCTAAACAGTTAGAAAATTTCTAGTTTCCTGTCTAATTTTATTTTTGGCCTCCTTGTAGTAATTTGTTCCTGTGCCAACATCATCTTTTAGCTTAAAGACCTCTGCTCCCTCCCTGGTGTTTACCTGGCTGATATATTTAGAGTCTGCAATCATATCCTTTCCTTGCCTTCCTCCTCCAGTCCTGTGACAGATGAAACCCAGACAGGATTTCTAATAACCCTGGGCTCCCCGATACCTTAGCCATCCAAATTGCCTTTTTCTCCCCTCCCTAATTACTTCAGTCTAAATTCTTCTCTCCTGAACATGTTCAGCAGAATATGGGGGAGGGGGGTTGAAGGCAAAAGGGTTCGAGTCAGTAAAGCCATGAAGAAAATTGAAGTCCAGAGAAGGAAGAAATTTGTACAAGTTGGGCAAGAAGTGGCTGAATCAAGAGGCTAATTTGAGCCCTCTGACTATGTTTAAACACTTTCTTTCATTTCATACCTCCACCGTAGTGAAGGGTTATCAAGGTGTGAAACACTTGGATCTCAAAAACAGCATTTCACCCTATGATCTTCTAAGTCTCATCCAATTTGCTCATGAAATGAAAATCTAGCAGGAAGTGTTTGATGGTTGTGCATATTAATACACGCTAAATGAAGAGCTTTCATTATCATCTTCAATGCTTGCTTTTCCCTTTTGCCACAGAGATAGTGTGAAGGTTGCAGTTAAGGTCAACCACAGTCCATGTTTATTGGTTTATTCCCAGATTTCAAGTTATTGATATTGAGCTTGTCCAGGAAATCAGTGCAGTGCAATGTAAGGCTAATCGATAGCCTACTCCTCTTTTTGCATATAAAAAGATAACCTTAGAGAATAAAAAACATTTTCCAAGAGAGCTTCAAAGTCTTTCCATTACCAAGCCAAAGCTTTACAAACTCTTGGGCAGCTGTTTTAATTTATTTCTACACTGTCTTTTCCCTAAAGCTGTTTTTAATGTCAAATCAGGTTTCGTTCTTTCCTCTTTTTTTTTTTTTCTTTCTTTCTTTTTTTTTTTTCTTTTCCCCTTTTCTCCTGAATATGAAACAAATGTCCACCACACAGATATTCAGACAGCTCTCCCACCTGGATCTGTTCCATGTACATTGCTAGACTGTCTTCCAGCTCACTGGGTTCCAGTTACAGAAATAGCATCATGGGCTCATGGTATCTCCAGGGCTGTGACCTCTGGCTGAATGCTGCTTCCAACCACCATCTCATTGGTGGTCTCTGTTACTTGCCCTGTGCTTAAGATTCACCTCAGGCAGCTCTAGAATTGTTCTTGTTATTCAGAACACCCAAAAATTCACCAAGACTTTGCTTTTTGTGCTCCTACCTGCCCACATTGCCTCCTGTGCATGTGCTTGGCTGCTGTGCAGCTCCCATCCTTCTCCTGCCCTAACGCTGTTAGAGGATATTGCTGTTTGCTATGAAATGAAAGATGATATTTAAAGGGATGCTAGCACTAGGTTGACTGCTGTTGAATTTCAGAGTCGCTGGTACAAATACTGAATTATATTACTTTCATGGTAACGGTCTCCCCAAAGGATTCTCCTCTTGCCTCAGATGCTCAGTCCCCGGTCAGTTCAGATCTGATTGCTCATCTGTTAGATGCAATAACAACATCGTAGTGTAGCTCTACGGTGCCTTTCATCTGATGTGTTTTACAGAGCCTGGGCAGCTGTTGCAGGGAAGCAGGTGGGAAGCTGAGCGCCAAAGCTCTTCCTAAAGTAATTTCAGTTGACATATATTTAGTGAACCCATCCTGCTGATAAAGAGGAACAGTGTGTATTATATATGGGTATATATACACACAGCTAATTAAAGTGACAGTGCTGGCACCAGTGGCCAGCTGGGACAGATCTCTTTCCATGGCACCTTTCTTGATCAGCTCCTCCCAGCTGGTCACTATTCCCTGAGGCTCAACCACCATTGCTGATGTTTCAGGACATGATTTTTGTAGCCTTGTGATGGCTGAGAGCATCTCTCTAGATGCAGCTTGGCAATCTGGCTGTGTTTTATGAAATTGCCATCTCTCTGCCTGCTTTGATGCACTGTTAGAGAACCAAGACCAGGCCATGAGAAGAAGGATCCTGTTTGTCCAGAAATAAGTCATGAATGTAACAACTGCAATAGCCATGTTACTGGAAACGTAAAAGAAGATGGCAACTGCAGCAAATACGGTCAGTTGCAGTTATCTGTGAAAGATCTGTACTATTGGAGGGTAAAGAGTTATCTCAGAGAAATGTCTAGAGATCCTCTGGGTATATCTGCTTTGCTCAGCACAGCTGAACTCGGGACACCTCTGAGTACTGAGCCAATACACATATACACAAGATAGCATGGTGTTCTTCCAGGGTGTTAGCTGAGAACTTCAAAGCAAAACTAACTGATTTGGGCAATAGTTGCAACTGTGAACTGGTGTGGTGGCACCAGAGTCATCTCATGGGCACTGGATGCAAGAGCTCTCACCAGCCCAAGACTAAAGCCCCACTCAGATCTTTGGTATTCTCAAAACCGAAAAAAGCAAGTTATGATGTGGAGAGAAATCCTTCACCTGATGAACAAGAAGGGGAGTTTGGGTGAAATTGTCACAACTGTGACTGACTACAGTAGGAAGGAGGCTGGCTTTTTGCAGTGCTGAAGTTGTACCAGTACAGACCCTGGTGTGGATGTGATGGTCTCCACAGGCTGTGATTTCTCCTTTCCATACAGGAATAAACTATATTTGGCTGCTTTTTATCCATTAGTAGGAACTGATTCTTGGAGAGCTGTTGCCTGTTATGGTTTTGCAGTAGCTCAGCTGTGAGTAGCTGAGAGGTGCAGGCCAGAGGGAAAGAGCAAGAGAGAGAGTGAGCAATGGTGACCTTGTCACACACTGAATGGCAAATTCATGTTTGCTAAAAATAGTACCTTATCTTTCCTACAACACTAACCCAAGCTGCAGCTTCAGGTTTGCTTGTAAATCTCCTCTCAGTGAGAGTGCTTGAATCAAACATGGCAATGCAGGAAATTTTAAGTGATCTGCTCAGAAGTGTGTACAGGATGGAACTCCAGGCAGTGTCACACACTAACTGCTAACATCAGCCATTGGCTGCATCTCAAGTACTGCCTGTCCTCCAACACCTTCCCATGGTTCTCTCTACATCCTTAGAGAGGATGTACAATTTCTTTTGCCATTTATTTAAGAATTCAGGCTGAAGCCTGGCTTTACAGCAGTGCTAAAAACCAAAAGGTTTGCCCTCAAGAATCCAAAAGCCACACACATCCAATGACCACTGCAGTGTAGGCACCAGGGTTCAAGAGTTATTTTACAGTAGTGCTGCTCTTCCTCCAGCTTGGCTACTCCCAGTTGAAATGCAGTTCTTCAGTGAAGACAGATGCTAAGAGTGAAAGACCCTTCTGTTGTGTGTGGGGGGGTGACCAGCATTCCTATACATTCATGGAAGCAGATGGAACAGTTTATACTACAGTACTCATGCATATTTGGTTTGTATTTGAATGAAGACTAACAGATGCAATGTGCTATTTTATTTTTTAGGAAATATATGATTAGATACGGTTAATTTGCAGAGGGTAATGAGCTACATGCCCTTATTAAAAAGTCATATATTTATGTACATTTCTAGCAGAAACATCTTGCTTTTGAAAAAGGAAGCTCTCTGTTAAAAAAAAAACCCAAACACAACAGCAAACCAAAAAAAAGAGCACACAAAAAAAACCCCATAAAAAAAGGTTTTCTCTTTGGATTTGACTGTTGTACACCTGTTCCTTCTCAGCCATTGCAGTCTGATGAGATTTTTTTCGCAGGTATATATCTAAACCATTTTATTTGTTCTTGAGAACAACTCCAGCAAAATGTCATTTCACTCTCATGGTGCTGACAAACTCTTCAGCATCTTAAAGCTGCCTGATCTTGGTATGTTAATCATCATATAATAAGACATTAGGTTAAATATTATTAAGTGGACACTTTCTTTAAGGCTGTCACTTACTTGGGCCTTAAGCAACTAACATGAGACTTTTATTTTCACTAACTGCTACTTTGGAGTACTTTTTCATTTACTTCTGTGAAAGACAGCTGATATACTGGTACTTTTCCCCTCAATTTAATAGATGAGTTCACCTTCTACCAAAACCATAAACCTTTTTTTTTCAGTTTCACAAATTCATTGGACTGACTGCATTAGGGGTGCTGCCGTGGTACTTTGTCTCTCCTACTCCTGCCTGACTCACCATTAATGTCATCGGTTGGGTCCAATATGACACAAAGGACCAGCCCCATGGCCACCCACTTAACTCCCTCCTCCCCACACACACACACTCTGGGATGAGGACAAAGCTCCTGTGTCGAGACAAAGGACAAGGAGGGATCTTCACTGATTGAGGTGCTGGGCAAAACAGACTCAACTTGGGGAAAACATAATAATTAAATTTCACACTAATCACACACCCAGGACACAGACACAGAGCAGGGCTTGCACATGTTACCCCACCCCTCCCTTCCTCCAGGGCCCCCTCCTTCCCCCCAGCAGCACAGGGGGATGGGGCTGGGGTTTAGAGTCAGTTCACAGGCTGGTGGTTCCTGCTGCTCCTTCCTCCTCAGGAAGAAGGATTCCTCACAGTCCTGTCCTGCTTCCCCACATGGTCCCTCCCATGGCAGAGCTTCCTCCACCAACCTCTCCTCCATGAGTCCTTCCCACCAGCCCCGGAGCTGCTCCAGCCTGGGCTTCCCACAGAGTCACGGCTGCTTTGGGAACAAACTCCCCTGGCCCGGGGGCTTCCAAAGCTGCACAGTCAGAGCCCTCAGGCAGCAAATCCTCTGGCCAAAATCCAAGTCCAGTGGCCAAGTTAACCCCTCCAAATCAAACCAGAACAGGCATACACCATCATTTCCTGAGTGTCTCAGAGGGCTGGAGTTAGCAGTGCTGGATCAGTTCCTTTTCACTAAGGATCTCAGTAGCATTTTGGGGGACTTGGGACACTGGATGTCAGACCCGTGAGCTCCAGTCCCAGTCTTGCCAATGACAGAGCATGCAAATGCAAGCAGATACAATGAAGAGCTGAAAATACATCCCAGCAAAGGAGCTGTGCATGCACACATACATTTTGCAGGCTTGCTCATCACCACTTTGCAGCTATTTCAGGAGGTTTATTTGTCCTAACTTTTAGCAACAGGTAGCTACTACTTTAGAATGTGGATGCCTGTAATGCTGAGGACAGTAGCCAGTTGGTTCAGTGCTGAGTATACATTACTGATGAGAAAGACACCTTAGGACAAAACATCTGGATCAGCCTTCCCATTAAAGCACTGCGAGATTTTTTAAGATCCATGCAGAGCAGATGAAATCAAAATCTCCTTCAAAGCAGCAACTGAAAGTGCCGTGTAGCTGTGTTTTCCTGTCCTGGTGGGATGAAAAGCCCAGCAGATTCTGTTGAGGAGTTCAATCCAGTGGAAGTGTGAGTCCCCCTGACACCTGGCTCAGGCTTCACTGATCCTGCTGTGGGAACAGTCCTCGTGCCAATTCATTGAGCAGAAGCGACTTGGCTTTTTTGTGGTGTGTATGATTAGATCAGGTCTATCTCAAATAAATCCTACAGGCCCACACTGTTATCTCCTTCAACCCACTTTTTAGGTTAAAACTTCCACCAGGCAAGCCAACATGTGCTGAACTGAACAATAGGTAGTTTGCCAGAAAAAAAATGCACAAGATTTGGCATTTAAGTGAGAGATAGCTTCCTTTGTAGGACTGGGAAAGGAGGAGGTATTGTGGTAAGCATCATTACTAGCAAGTAATTTTTCACTTTCTGATGCAGCTCTGCAGTGAGTTTGTTATCTGCCTGCATGAAAGATCTTTTCAAGATGTTGCTAGTCCCCAAGGAAGCAAGAGACAAACAGAGTCTTCCCAATAATAATAAAAGGGGGATGTCAGGGGGGAGAAGATGTCTCTCTTGTTCCTCTAACACTTGACAAAGCACTTTCCTCCCCCTTCCCAGCACTACCTTCCTAAGCAGTTTGGAAGGGAAATGAATTTGCTTGCAGATATTTTTGTTCTCTAGCTAGAGAAACAAATGCGTTCACTGAATATAGCTCTGCCAAGAAAATAAGTACATGGGCAGGACTTTGAATGGAGTCACTGATGGGAATGAAGGAGAGGAACAGTTTGCTGTCTGAATTGCTCATCAGGAAGAAATGAAGGTGAAGAAAGGGAGGGAGGAAATAGAGTTGTTTGAGTAAAGATACAGCATGCAAAATCCAAGTGGTACAAACAGTAAACGCTGAGAAGAAGCTGGATGAGTCTGAGTCATGCAATATATTTTTTTCCTCCTGAGGCTGTATAAAAAACCAGACACTCCAACAACCCACCTCTGAAATCTTTCAAGTAATTGCTATAGAAAAAATGACCCCAGGGCAAGGTCATGTCTTTTTTTGGCATGAGGGCTGGTGTGGAAGAGCATGTGACACTATTTTCATGAGGGTAACAGGTATCCAGCCACCAACAACTATTCTTCAGCAACAAAGGGTTCTGTTCTCCACTCTTGCCCAAGTGGGTTGCAATCTCAATGGGTTCAAGCAGCACCTCAGAGGTTTTATGGCATGTCATGGTGAAGGGAATTACTGGCTGCTTCCTAACTCACTGCACAGGACTTTGAAAAATCCTGCTCTTCCCATACCAGCTTTCCTAACACAGTGAAATTTTTAAAATACTCCCTGCTAGTGACCATCTGAATTCCCTATAATTCCTAACACTTACTTAAAATTACTAGAAAAAAAATCACTAACCAGTTTTCAGTCAGTATTTTTTAGAAGCAGAAGGTATGTCTGCATTTTTCAGAAAACATGCAAGCATAGAATCTGTTAATTATTATTTTATATTTTTTAAAAAATCCTATTCTGGAATCCTATTCATAGCCTTATCTAGACTTGGAAATGTACCAATGTAATTGTTCCTGGGAAATTATTTGTAAATATTCATTTCAAAGCAATTCTCTACTTGGAATCAGAATGATCAGACAGATACTTGTTCCAACAGAAACAATGCTGAAATAATTATTTCATAACAGTCCTATCAGTAAATTTCCAATTGGAGAGGAGCTTGTGTACACAGGAAGGAAGCAAACCCTATTGTCTCCCTTCTTCCTTACAGCCCTTGTTTTACAGCCGAATGAGCAGTAATGAGGCTGTACATCTATGTCTTCTTCTTAGAATCCAAAAGGCCTTACAAAGTCTGTTGGATGAATTTCAACACCCTGTTCAAGTCCAAGGAGGAAATAAGCTCTTCCAGAAATTCAACAATCTTCCTTTTTCTTCTTTGAGTCTGGCTGTAGCTCAAAGGAACCTTATGGACCATCTGTCCCTCCTATCCTCTCAACCCCCACATGCCACCATCGATAAGACATCAATCTGTGAAGCAGCTCTGGGAGAGATTTTTTTTAGTAATTTCTCCAGGAAAGCATCTGAGTGATTCCTCTGCAGAATTTATCTCCTTTCTGCATCTACTGGGGAAAAGGGGTATTGACCTCTCCCCATATCTACCATGGTCTGGACATTCTTCTCTTGAAGGACAAAAATGTATTTGCAAGAACTTCAGACAAAGCCAAGAATGAATTAGCCAAATCCAATTCGGGGAGGACAGTGATTAACAAGGTATGGCTTATGAGAGCGTTTAAGTTTGGAAAATATTTCTTACAGTGAGGTACTCCAGAAGAAAAGACCTAGAAGAAGGTTGAGGACTCACTTCATCACTGCCTATGGAGACATGAATTCACTGACGTATTGTTTAGGGGCAATAATAAATGCTAGGATCTAGGGTATCTTTGGGAACACTTCCTGAATATCTTCTACGACCTTTTACACTCATGTGGGACCAACCATATTCTTATGCTGAGAATGCAGACCTCCAGTGCCACTGACTGAGGTAAAAACCATTGTGGGGCTGCAGAGTCCAAACTGTGGCTCTTCCTAGAAGTTTTCAAATAAAGCTTCTGTTCTGAGATGGTGAAACATCTCTCTAGGAAAAAGCACTAACCCCTTCTCAAATATACCTTTGGAAACTGATGCTTTCCATAGTTTTTCAGACTACAGAATCACATTCTGCTTGGAAAAGACCTTTAAGAACATTGAGTCCAACCATTAACTGAACTCTACCAAGTCCAACGTTAAACCATGTCCCTCAACATTACAAGAGAGAAGTTAGAACTTCTACATCACAGCTGCTTTCACTCAGTTGTCCTGTTCATTTTTTTTTTGCCTTCCAGCAAAACAACCAGTACTGAGTTGAAAGACACCAAGAGCATGGCACAGAGATGCTGCTGGGAGGCTGCTTACTCTGACTCCATGATTCTTCACAGAGCCAAGACCTCTGGGCTGTCACCCTGCTGCACCCAATAGCTTTCCACTCCCACACAGCTATAGATCATTGCACTTACCTGCATTGTTCTGTGACTGTTCAGGCCCTTTCTTTACAGCTTTTTATTTGTCTTCTTTTACTACACTGTCCTGTTTTAATGCCCACACACTTTACTAGCCTTGAGTTTAAGTTTTCCACTAGACGACCACTAAAATGTTGAAAAGCATCATATTGAGTTGCAGTATTTGCAGCTCCAATACCTATCCTTTCAGCCCCACAAACTCTCCAACAACTAATGTAGCAATATTTTTTTTTCTTTTTTTGTTTGTTTGGTTGGTTTTTTGATTGTTTGTTTGTTTGTTTTTGTTTGTGGGTTGTTTGTTTTGTTTTTTGTTTGGTTGGTTTTTTTTCCAAATAACCACTTGGTTCATTCATTTAAAATAAAAGGGTAGGACTGTCCACTTATGTTTCATTCTGCTTCAATTCAAACAAATCCCAAGGTCTACCAGGAACAGGAAGAAGGTGAATAATCAAAAATTCATATGGGACTCAGCCCATTTGCTATCAGCTCACATGAAAGAAGATACCCCTCCACAAATACCCATGACCCCCTTCAGAGAGTTATGAAAATATCCTGTTCAGCCTTAATAGCAGTCATGGAGTCTTTGTGAGGTGGTCTCTGCTTTCTGCTTTCTCCATTCACAGCTCCAACAGAGGAAAAATGACAAAAGCAAGCAAATTTGTTATTATTTGAGAGCAGACATACCACTGGGAACTGTACCATGCAAGGACTCTCCTCAGGGGGGACCACATTTGATGGCCAGTCAACAGCCAAGAATTTTCAGGTGGGGCTGAGAGACACTGAGACTTGGGGGGGGAAAAGAGAGCACATTTCCCCTGCTGCTGCATATCACACAGATCTGGTTTGGGCATGGAATTTAACAAGTATGTACATCTATATTCTGTTTGCATAAATGTCTATGACAGCCTTTATCTAGGTGCCTGAGCTGATGCCACACAGAACTCAAATGTTTGCAAACATGTAGGTAACCCTCTCCTTATCAACCAAACATATAACACACTTAAAGACAGAAGACTGACTTGCCTGAAAAAAATTGTTGTTGGTTTGGGTTTTTTTGGTTGGTTGTTTTTTTTTGTGTGTGTGTTTTGTTTGTTTGTTTGTTTTTAACTCCATCAGGTGTTACTCCTCTAAGCCCTTTCCCCATTCTTTAGTTTGCAGACTGATCCCATGCCAAGTTTCCTACTCTTCTGACACCAGAGTGTGTGCAATGCCCAAGGTCATCACCTTCCCTTTCCTGAGAAGTGGCCCAAGTTTAACACTCCTTCAGACTTCTACAAACACAGCACCGTTTCATTGCAGTCCCCCAGTGTATGAGGGTTCAAATCATCACTCTGGGAAACAGGCCTCTTTAAGGAAAGCTGAAGAATGTATCCGGCAAATTGCACATGTGCTACATTTACCTGCCATCTCTCCCAGAGGGAACAGGTATTAAATGCCAAGGAGGAGTCGAACCAGCTACAAGAAAAGTTTGCTTTGTTGAGCATTAATAAAACTAATGGGGTATGTTTATGTACCACCTTTCATTCCAAATGATCAAGTGCCTTGCTAGCCTTAATCATTTCACCCATCACTGAATTGCAGACACCTCTGGGGTGGAACATTAACAGCTGCTCGGTAGAGCACAGCAGCAAAACAGAGCAATTTAATGGAGGAGAAACACCCTGTCCAATTGCAGGTGCAAAGGGAATTTTGTTAAGTGGAATGTAATTATCCAAAGAGATGGTATCTAGGAGAGAGGGAGATGTATGCTAATATTGGGCTATGGCTGCTTTTCCAGCCTCCACATTACTGGGGAATCAGCATTGTAGCCTGGCTCTGGGCTTGCAGTTGATTATCAATTTAATTTCTAAAGGCTCCCAAAAGAAAAAAGCACCCTGGAGTGGGGTTTTTTTTGTGAATTTCTACATTCCCACTCTTCCAGCCAAGGTTTTCCATTTGATTATGTCAAACACCTAAAATAAACAAGAACCAAAAGAAGAATATGGCTGAAGATAGAGGTTCAGTACCTCCATGTTCCTTATGAGGAGAATGAGGCTCTTTTGGCTCTAGAATCTGCACATTATACAAGAAGGAAAAATTATTGTCCTTAAACTATTCGTGGCAGGGTGGCTTGATTTAAATTGTAATCATGGTTTAAACCAGCAAACAGAGAATCTTGATTTAAATAATCAGTTTTAATCTTGTTTTGCATGTGTGCTTTTCAGTTATTTTCTTTTAAAACTAGTTGATTCTTACTGATTGGTATAATTTGCTGCTTCTTTATGCTAAATCAAAGAATATCCTATATCTATACATATTTATTTCAGCAATTATATAGTTTAGCATGCATTTATTCAGATTCCTACTTTTTTTCTTTTTTTTATGAAGAGAAAATGGTGAACAACAGATTTCTTATTCAGTAGATGATTGCTGGGTTTTTATTTTTTTTCCCCTTTATTTGGAATTCACATCAAGCTGCATTTAAATGGAAACAGGAATTCAGTCATAATTTCACCCACCTCCTCCCAAAATGAGTGTAATAAAAGTACTCGAACCTGCTGGAGATACAAGAAGAAAATAAGTCTTGCACAGAAAATGAACTGGCATTAACAAAGGCAGCACTTACTGTGTCTAGGGAGCTGGAACAGAGGAGCATTTCCAAGAGAGTTCAGCAATGCTTCTTCCTCCCTGGCAATGCTGGCTTGAATAGCTCCCAGGTGTTTTAGCTGCCCTACCCTCAGTCACTGGCCTTTATTTGATCCAAACCGGGAAAGTCTTCTACTGGGTGGGATTTCTACCTGGGGCTGAACTGATCTCTCTCTGTAGAATAATAGCATTGTTTTGGTTGGGAAAGACCTGTAAGATCACCAAGTTCAACTGTTAACCCAGCACTGCCAATTTCACCACTAAACTACATTCCTAAGCACCACATCTACACATTTTGAAATACCTCCACCACTTTTAAATGACTCCACCACTTCCTTGGGCAGCCTGATCCAGTGCTTGACAATCCTTTCAGGGAAGAAGTCTCTCCAGACATCTAACCTAAACATGCTCTAGCACAACTTGAGACCATTTCATCTTGTCCTATTGCTTGTTACTTGGGAGAAGAGACCAACTGCACCTCACTCCAACCCCTTTTCAGGTAGCTGAAGAGAGCAAGGTCTCCCCTCAGCCTCCTTTCCTCCAGGCTGAACACCCCCAGTTCCCTCAGCTGTACCTCATAAGACTTGTGCTCCAGACCCTTCACCAGCTTCATTGCCCTTCCCTCCATCACTTTGATGTGGGATGACAGTGGTCCCACAGGAGGTGTGAAATCACAGCTCTCTGTGCTGACACCCTGTCCTTGAGGAAAGGCTTTAAATCACACCTTTTTTGGGGTAAATCAGAGTTGGACTGCATGAGCAGTTGCACCGGTATTGCGGAGGGGATAGAGAACCCCTGTGAGGGGATGGGAACCTGTACCTGGGTTGACAACCTCTTAAAGCAGTTGCCTCTCCAGCTGTAATGTATTCTGGAAGTCACTATAACAGATCTTGTCTCTAGTTTTATTCATGCAGATCTTCTCTCTCCTGTTTTTCAGCTGCTAGAGGATTTCTGACTACTCTACATGCTCTTTGAGCTGATCTACTTCAATGACTTGATTTGAAAAACATCTCCCTTTCCACCTGCAGAAGCAGCAGCTGCTGTCAGGAGCTGCTGTGGCACCTCCACCAACTGGCTCTAGGTGCTTGTCCAGAGACTGTAACCAATTCACCACTTTGACTTTCCTTAGAACTTTGGCTGCTAAGACATAGCAGCTTGAAAATGATCTAAACATTACTTGCATGTCTCTTAACACATTCTGAATTTAAGCCTTAGCTGAGCCTGCAATAATTTCCCAT
Source organism: Chaetura pelagica (assembly GCF_000747805.2). Classification (NCBI taxonomy): domain Eukaryota; kingdom Metazoa; phylum Chordata; class Aves; order Apodiformes; family Apodidae; genus Chaetura; species Chaetura pelagica. The sequence continues at coordinate 690,696 of NW_009953960.1, forward strand.
TTTGTTTAAACAGTTTATCTATTAAAAGAAAAAATGTCTATTTAACTTAAGTTGAAAAGAAATTTGACATTTCTATCTTCCCCACTACAAAGTGACCAAACCAGGGCAGAAATCAAAGAGTGTGTTTCTGAATGCAGCAGGAAGCTGTCATTTTGATGAAGTAGTTCGTTTCTGAGTTTGCCACCACTCAAGTTGCTTGTGGAAGCCCTGTAGCACTTTGGGGGGGTTCATTAAATACAGCAGTGAGAAGAAGGCTCTGCTGGCTGCCAGTGAGCACTGCTTGGCATGAAAAGCTCTTGCCTACAGAGAGAGTTGCAGTAGCAACAACAAAAAGCAGGGCTTTTTCACCCCCAAGATATTTGATGCATGTTTGAGGGGCTGCCTAAGCCAATAATTTAAACACTTCAGCACTGAAAATTCTCTTAATGTATTCCTGGATAGAACAGCAATATAGTTGCTTTATTTGCTGCTATCCATATGTTTGATTAGATAATATTTGTGCTCACAACTTAAAAGAGGGTGGAGAAAGAAAAGGAAAAACATCCTTATTTTTTAAAGGGAAACTAAGATAAAGAAAGAAAGAGAAATGAAGTGATGCAGCCAAGGTTAAGCACTGTCTGCAGCAGAGCCATGGATTAAATCTCCTGAGCTGCAGCCCAGTGCCCACCCAAAAGCAGCTCTTCTCTGAGTCCTGTAACATGTCTGCTCCCCAAATGTCTGTATAATTAAGCCACATATGGCAAAGACTTATTTTTGATCAGGTCACAACCAAGTGAAGTTAGTTCACTGTATAATATTATACAGGCATTATTATTTTCTCTTTATATACATGTTTCAAAATGCTCAGTGCTGGGATGAATAAAACAAACCCACAACCTGCATAAAAGCATATAGTTAAAGTTTTTAGGGGCAATTCAAAGAAACACTCAGAACTTTGCAAAATTAGGGCAGTGCTGCATTTTCAATCACTGCCCTGAATTAAATAAAATGGCATTTTTGCTAAAAGTTAATCAAAAGCCTCTGAGAAATAAAGCAATGAGATTTTAATGAATACATTCTCCCGGCAGAAACTGTGCTTTCCTTTATTTGGAGCTCAGTGCACACCTCTGGGCACGTGTAAAAGGAAAAATAACATTTTCTTCCCTCTTGCTTTGTTCTGCTTATGGGTGGAGATGCATCTTCACTGAAATAAAGCAAAGTCAGATACCTCAAGGGGCATTGGAGGAGACTGGACCAGATGTGGACTAACACTCTGTATGCTGGACCTAGAAAGAGATGCAGTGGTGCCAATAGGAATTCAGAAATACATTCATGAACATCTGGAAGTGCCAGGTTGGGCAGAAAGCCTGGTACAGCTTTGCCCTGTACAGGAAATAGTGCTGTATTTCTTTGAAAGGCTGGGATGGTGTATTGACATATCCTGCTCACTGCAGCTTGGTGTGACCCTACACATCCAGGATGAAGCAGAAAAAGGAGAAAAAGCAATGGGAAAACATGTTTTGGCTGCCTGGCCCATGCTTAACCAGCAGGTTTAACACTGCAGGGCAAGGGTCCTTTGGCCACAGGGGTAGATAGCAGACCATTTTGAATCCCAGCCATCACCCCTTCCTTCTTTAGGTCTATTGTCCCCTCTAATCTTTGCCTTTTCCCATGCTGCTTCTCTCTTATCTATCCCAAGAGGGCTGGATCATTTGTTTAGGAGAGAGCTCATGTCTGATCCTAAAAGCAAAATTCCACTCCAAATACTCATCCAGCTACAAGTCCATCACGACCCAAGCGCTGATGTCCAAGGTAGCTTTGATGGCCCTCAATGTCCTGACCATAACCTTCATCCCATGGCATTAACCATTCTCCATTGAGACCCAAATCCCACCCCAAACCCAGGCTGGAAGCAAAGTATTGCTATCAAAAGAACCAGAGGTCTTATGCCACTGAAACTGGCTGGATTGCTACTAGGGGGTTTCACAACAAAATTTATTTATGACACCCAGAAATAGTGTAAGAAATGCATGGATTTACTTCCAGAATACTTGCCATTTTGCCAGCAATATTACTAAATGCAATTTTTTTCCTTAAAACCAATCTCCATGACAAGGTAGTTTAAAGTAGCAAAGGAAAAGGAAAAAAATAACAGTGTCATTGAAAAGAACAGTAAATTCTGCCCTCTCCCCCAGTATCCAGGCTATTAGTGTGTTTCTAGAGCTTGGGCCTTTTTTTTCATACTTTATGGCTTCACCATCATCACAATCAGAATAATAATAATAAACTTATGCAGTAACCTATATTAAAGTGAAGTTCATGACAACAGAATAACATTGGGAAGGGTTTTAATGTCAGCATCCTTTCAGACACAGATTACAATAATGCAGAAAATACATTCTCCATGGGACATGCCATATAAGAATAAAAGTAATAATTTAAAAAAATATATAAGGAAAGACTTATTTTCCTCTAGAGGTAAACAGGCTAGTGATGAGGTAGATTAGCCCTAGAAATACATGGGGATTCCTTCACTGTGGAATAAAATCAAGATTCTGATAGCTACTGCAGCAACTGAATTATTAAACTCATTAATCCTCTGGACGTTCACTTCCTAAATTGGGAGCACAGGTGATGCTGGTTCCCTCTAAGGTCCCTAGGGTGAGCTAGGTGCTACCAAAGGTACAATCAGCTCTTGAGTGGGTTGAATCCTGTCTGAGAGCCAGTGGCATCCTCATTTGAAAGGCTTTTTTACACCCAGTGGACAGGGGTTGGTTGAATATGGAGAGAGGGTCTGTTGCCCTAAACCTTATCAATTAAGTGTCCCATCAAGGTAAAACATTCTCTGAGACTCTTGTAAAGAAGTGAGGTGGTGCTTCACCTTTTTACTGTGAAGAAATGTCTCAGGGCTAATATCTAAAAAGGACAAAAATGGTAAGAGGACAGAAAATAGGAGGAATCCATCAACAAGAATGTCAGTGGTTAGGAAGTGCGATCACAAGTAAGGAAGATGTAACAGCCTTCAAGGGAGCCATTTTTCAGTGGAGAATGTAGCATTTGGGATGGCCATGTAGCTAAAGTCTCCTTTTTAGGACTAATATTCTTCATAGAAATATTAGTACCTTTATGGTTGGAGAGCCTGAAGGCACTTTCCTTCCCATGACCTTCACATTTCAAGTGATTATCAAGTCTCTGAGTATCTCTATAAAGTGGCTTCAATAGATTGCAATACCCAAGTAATCCCCACATACTGTTAAAATGGGGAACTGTTTGGAAATCTCACTGGGAAAGGAGCAATTTAAGAGGTATAAGGAGTTGAAATAGGTAAGGGGATTAATGAAAATACCCTTCTGGATCTCCTATTCATTTTTGTAGTTCTTCATGAACTCTGGTATTGATGATGGATCTTCAGTGGTAAGGGTTCTGGCTAATTTTTATTTCAGGCTGAAACATCTTGTTAATATTAAGGTTACAACTGATAGCAGGCAAGTGAAAGATGACAGCCAGCAGATGTCTGATCTTGACTGGGTAATTCTAATTTATTCTTGTCTTCCCCTGCTTAAAAGGCATAAGGGAAGCTTAATAAAGTATAGCTCATAGCAAATTCCTTTTTTTTTTTTTTTTTTTTAAATTTATTGTGAAGAATTATTAAATCGAAGGCCAGATTAGACTGGGCTTTAAGCAACCTGGTATAGTGGAAGGTGTCCCTGCCCATGCCATGGGGGTTGGAACTAGATGATCTTTAAGTTCCCTTCCAACCCAAACCATTCTGTGATTATTCTTTTAAAATCTCCTTTCTGAATTCTTCAGAGTCTGAGTATCACGTTTTTGCCTGCATGTTTTGCAGAAGAAGCATGTCTGAAGAACACACTCATTCACTGGCATACTTTATAATGCACTAGTTAATTCAAAGGAGAAAAAAAAAAAAAGAAGAAAAAAAAGATTATGTTGCTGCAACCACAGTAACAATATTAACAATAGAGTGTATGAAGCCTGAAAGGAAATTGCTCAGCAAAACATGGTAATAAAAAGAAAAGTCACCATGGATTATCAACTGGGGTATTATCAAATCATTTGTAATGCTAAGATTACACAGCAATTCTGGCAGTGCTAATTGCACTAATATATTAAATTGTATATTGGGCCAGTGATTTGGGTCAACATGATTTGGAAAACAGGAAGGTGAATGTAGAGAAGACTGAGTAAAAATCCTTCCTCTGCAGTGGGTCAGAGCTGTTAAGGAGAGCCTCGCAAGGCCTCTGAAAGGAAACACAGACTACATTAAGAGAAGAGCTCTGGACAACCAAAGAGAACCAGGAAAACACACAGAAATAATTACCATTTGCCTATAGCTCCCCAAGCTATTGTAAAACAGTTCTGGAGAAAAAATATTTGGAAAAAGTTTATGAAATTCTGGAGCATGTGACTTCATCATCTGGAGAGCTTTCTGATTTAATAAGAAGGCAGAATGAGAAACCTAGCAGCAAACAGCACGTGTGGTTAACCAAGACTACTGGGATTTACACCATGGTGGTGTGCAAAACTAGCTAGTTACCAGCATACACCTAGGACCTGATCTAACACTGCTGATGGCAACAGGAGTATTCAAAGGCTTCAGTGAGCTCTGTATCAGGCACCACTGAATTAGTGAAAGCATTAGTTAGACTTCTTAACTACCCAAGAGAAACAAAATTTCATAATTTCTTTGGTGTTCCTCGTTTGAAAGACTTGTCTTTAATTATTTCATGCTGTAATGTACCCCTGTGTTTCTAAATATCTTCTTATAACATTCAATTCTATAGAGCCCTAATTTCCTATGCAGTTTCTTAACACTCCTTCAAGCAGCAGTAACAGCTTAAGCAGTGTGGAAGCAGAAAATGTGGCAGTCGCTACAAGAAATGCTCTTTAAATTATGTGTTATGTCAATTAAAATGGCTAAGAGTTGGGTCTCTGATGGTAGAGAAGGCAGAGTTACCATGTGAGTTTTCCAGCTCCTGATTGCCAGTACCTTTCAGTTTTATAAAAAGCCTGTGAGAATTTTCCAGAAAGGTAAATTCTTTGATGGGAAAGCAAACGTTAATCACAGTATGTCTGTTACTTTTCTGGTCAAGTTGGTAAGGTTTGGAAAGCAGGTTTGGCTATTGGGCTGGTTGGTTGCTCGACAGTTTTAAAACTCATTTAAATGCATCCCAGAACAGTAGTGACTAAAAAATAAATTATTCCTCTCTGTAGGATGTGGGTCCAGCAATGTAAAATGAATTGTTATTCTTAATCTTGTCACCAGTGAGTAAAAGACTGTATTGCTATAGTCACCATACAACTTTTGGCACTGACTGGTGATTTCAGAGGTGAAGCCAAAAACAAGTGAACCTTGAGATTAAACTGCTCCTCCTAAATAGAGGTGATCAACAGATAGGTGGTGGAAGTGTTGAGGCTGGTCATACATACACCCACTTCACTGTTATATGAGAGACTTGAGTCCAGCAGTGCTTCTGACCCCTCGTGCAGACATGAAATGCATGCAGAAATGTTGGCAGGGTGACATGTTTCCTACCTAATTTTGAATTCTGAAGATGGAAAGAAGCAGCACAGCACAATTTGACAGCAATAGTCCTGCAGGCTGAATTTTGGCTTCCAGGGTGGTTAGATCTGGAATTTTAGTTTGTGTCTACTAATCTCTCAGTCTGCTAGATAAGAAAATGCCACACTTCAGCAACACTTCTGCTGCAGGAATTTCTTTACACCATATATCACAATTGAGCATCTCCAGCTGAGTTGAACTGTCTCAAGACATCTGATGTTCCTCATCCTGCCTGTGAAATCCGTCTGGCCTCTTGATACTGCCCACATTCTTCCCAGGAGGAGATGAGGTCAGAGAGAAACATCAGCTCCCCTCTACACATGTAGGCAGCATTAATCACCACTGACTTGCCCTGCTAACTGATGCCCCTCTCTCCCTCTCCTTCTCATATTTAACCAACTATGTGCCTTGTTGGCTATTAACACTAAACCCAGATTAGAACTGAAGTGAATCCTTAGCTTGCCACAGCTTCTTTGGAATAGCTGAAAGTTAAACTTTTTTTTTTTTTTTTTTTTTCTTTCAGAAAAGGACTGTGACTTCTCTTTCATGAAGGCAAATTTTAAAAATGCTGTTGGTCCAAGTCTAAAGTAGTCTTGCAGTGATTGCACTTAATAAACTGGGAAGATCATTATCACGTTGAAGGCAGAGAAAAAGTGTTTGGTTTTGGTTGGGTTTTTTTGGTTGTTTGTTTAGGTTGGTTGGTTTTTTTTGGTTCGTTGGAGGGCTTTTGGTTGGGCAGTTGGTTTTATTTATGGGAAGGGATTCTGTATGGGAATATCTACATTTTCTGCCCATCTCTCATGTTCACATCTATCCAAGGGCTACCAGCATGATTCATAATGGTTTGGGTGGATCTGGGGTCTGGGGTAAGATCCCCCTTATAGACCCAAAGGAAATATTCAATGCCCGTTTCATGGGTGCTTACACACAAAACACTGTCCATTTCCACATGCTAGGAGTGCCCTGGGCAGTACAGAAACCTGAGGTTCTCAAAACCCAGTTTGAACAGTCCTGCACAGCCCTGAAGTAAAGGAAAGCTCAGCAATGACATAACCTTTTAAAACGAGAGAAAGAGTGAGGCTCAAGAGGCCAGCAGGTACAGCACTCTGACTGAGGCAGCATCTGATCTGGACCATTCTCAGTAACTATTTGTCTAGTTTACACTTAAAAACTTGTAGCAGCAGAGTTCCTCAGACTGCTCTGACTATGTCTTCTAGTGCCTAACTGCCTACAGACCATTTAAAGGGAGTGGAGGATCTAGGTGGCTTTGCTCTGCTAATAGAAGAGATGGGTAAAGGGAAATCTACCTTCTGTCTCTTAACCACTTTAGGTGTGGGGATTTATAGAAGATGGAGGCAGACTGTTGCTGGAGATGCTCGGTGAGTGAACAGGAGACAATGGGCACCAGTAGTGGTGGTGGAAGTTTTGTCTGGGTTGTAGGAGAAGCTGTTCACAATGAGCGTGATCAGCACCAGAATCAGGGCACAGAAGTTGTGACCTCACCATCCTGGGAGATACTCAAAGTAAAACTTAGCAACCTGATCTGACCTCGAAGTTAGCCCTGCTTTAAGCAGGGGAGACTGGACCTTCAACATGAATTATCCTGTGCTATTGTATTTTTATGATAACGTCTTTATGATTAGAAGTATTTTGCTTTTAGTATGTGACTGAATTGCAATAAAATAAGTCAGTTTCTGGAAGACTATTACCTTGTTCTCCTTCATTGTGCTCTTCTCTATACTAAACAATTGCTGGCTCTGTATAAAGCCTGTTCAGGGTTACTTAAGGTAATGCCAGTTAGCTCCAGGCTCAGATCCAAATGACCACTTCAGGAACTTGTTTTGCCTGAAGTCTTGCTGAGAAACAGTGGGAGCTACTATAGGAAAGAGCTTCCCCTAACTTCATTGCTAGACTTCCAGCAACCAAGCTCCTCCCTGAGCATGAGTCTGAACTGTTAATGGGAGTAAACAATTTCAGCTTAGCCTGGATGGTCATGCTGCAGGAGAAACCCTTGAGGTATATGAAGTGGCTGATAAATTAGCAGCCCAGAGTGATTACATTATCCCTGGATGAGGTGCAGTAACTTGTGTTGTCCCCTCTGTCCCCTTACTCTGCAAGGTGACCGTCCAGGTTGAGCAAAGAGCACTGCCCATTGGAGGAGAAGTCATCAGGCCTATCTGGAAGTGCAGGATCTGAGCTCAGGGCAATGCCAGTTATAACTCAGTCTTCAGTGAAAACAAACTCTTAAGCTAGTAAAAGTATTCAACCTCCTGGAAAGCCTGGGAACAGTTTAGGTAAAGCAACGCCTGGCTTTTCATGCCAGGTGCCTGTGCAAATGATTTATGGACTGTAATATGCCATGGAAACAGAGCACTTCATAGGTTTCCTTAAAGACAGAGGGGTGGATTGTGGCTGCACTTACTGAGCAGAGCATCTGTTCCTTCAAGGCATCACCACTCCTGAAATAAAAGCAAACCTGCTTTTCAAGGCAGCCAGACCTCATTTTCTAAGAATACAATAAATGTCTTGGTAGAATCATGCTTCAACAGCTTTGGATTTACAAACATCAGAAGTAAATTCTGATTATATTTTTTTTTATAAATAATGAACAGCATAAAAATTGCTGATGTTAACCTTCATTGGAAAAGTTGGTTTAATGGGGCCCATAAAATCTCCTATTGATGGCAGGTTCATAAAGCTCCATATTGACTTCAGCTAAAGGCTATAACTTCTATCAATACTGTCAACTATTAATATTGACTAATAAAGGTATCCTGTAAACTGAGTCATAGCATTATGTTACTTTATGCTGCCATTAGCAAGATTTCATGTCTTCTTGAAAATATTTCTCCTATAAATCTGGGATTTCTTAAATAGCTAGTAGTGGAGGGCCCAGAGTAACACAGCTTATGTTCAGAAGGAGGAAACAGAGGGCAACCTTTGCATATGCTAGACAAAGCTCCTGAGAGGATCTCCAGCTTCATTTGCTCCCACAGCTTGTGAGGGGGTTGGGTGCAAAAAGTTTGTCACACCACTATCTGTGCCAAGCAATTACAAAAGGAAAATGTCCCAGTTTTCTCTATATATAAGACTCTTCTGTAGACCCTCTTCTTTTGCAACCTTTGTTTATGTATTTGATACCACCAATGCAATTACAAACCCTATATTGAAATGAAATGTCTTTCTCTCAGCTCTGGACCAGATTTTCTGACCTGAACCTGGCTCATGTCTCTGACATCTTCCCAGGGAAGTACCAGCTGAAGCCCTCAAAGCGCACAGTTTGGGTGGCAATATTTTCCCTCAAATTCCACCACCACTCTTTTGTCAATACAAACAACTACTTCCTGGACACCACTGCTCTAGCTTTTGTTTATCTTACACAGACCTTTTTTTTTTTTACATATGATACAGCATTTCTCATTCAAAACACTGAACATATAAGACTGAAAATGCCTAGGGCTCAAAAAAAGTCCTCCTACAGCACTCAAAAACCCTGTAGGTATGTTTTCTACGTCTCCATCTCCCCTTATCTAATTGCTATGAAATGATGGTTTAACAAATGGTTAGTGTATCATTAAATTCAAGGGAAGAGGAAATGGAGGTTGTCTTAGTCCTGGCATGAGTATTATTGCCACTGTTATTACTTTCAGTAAAGCCTTTCAAGGCATGTGCTGTTGCTAATGTGTTGTTGCTAATATGATTTCATTTGTAAGTGATATGTAGGTACAAAGTTGCATTTGCACATGCAGAGATAGCATTACGGAAGCCAGTGAAAAAGACTCCAGCAGCTAATGTCATTCTTCTCTCTTAAGACAACAAAACCAACAACAAAACAAACAAAACCCCCCAAAGACCAACGATAGCAAAGAAACCCAAAGAAAACCCCACTAAAATTCTGTACTTTGCTTTTTTTTTAATAGACATGGAAAGAAAAATGTATGGGATAAGATCACAGCTGCTCATACACCACCATGGAAAGCACGAGAGAGTTGGGATACAAGAAAATGGGATGGAAGTGCAATGTGTTTGCTTTGGGTTGTTTTCTAGTGATTTCTTGGGATTGTGCAAAACTCTAATTGACCCTGATGATGCCTCTGTTTTTTCATCAAAACACAAGACTTGGGAGGAAAACAATATAACCTGGCACTGCGTGTCTGCCAGTCCTAACAGATACCATTCTGTAAGATACTAAGGAGCTTAAAAAAATATTGTAAAGATCATTTTAAAAGATTCTTCTGTGCATCATCTAAACAGAAGGCTGTTTATCTGTGAACGTTGCCTAATACACCATTTTCTCTGAGCACAAACTTAATAAGCTTCTACTGTAATTTTGTTGGAGTTAAACATAACATCATGTGGGTGGTGTATGTGTCCCGTGTCATGGCTTCCCAAGGAAAAGTTATCATCATTTGTCACTATAATACTGTGGCAAAATGCATAAAGAGAACAAGTGATACAGTCATTTCACATCAGCTTTCTGCACTGAGCACAAGCTCCTGATGACTTGTACACAGTGGCTATATCAAGAAGCTGGATGTACCATAATTGAATTAAAGGTGCAAAGGCATATAGGGCTGTGTGAACTCTTGGGTCAAGCTGCAACGGTATCAAAATCCCCTCTCCTTCCTACACTGCTTGGCAGAACTGCTGACCAAAAGGTTCACAGACCTACAAAACACATGCAGGAGTCCCTGCAGCTGGGGACACAAACTTACAGAGATAAAAAATCTGTGACCTTCAGCTTCTATTTTGCACGAAGAAAAAGGCTTCTAAAAATATTTCACCATCGTTTCCCTTCAGAGAGCAGTCAGCCAATTTACATAAATGAAACGGCTCCTGTCAAGGAACCAGCAAGGAAAAGAAGGAAATTATCTGTCCCGAAAATCTGTAGCAAAGATAAGAGCAGCATTGGCCAGGGAAGGGGAGATTTAAATGCTTTTTTGTCTGAAAGGTCGCTACAAAAAGCAGAGAGAGTATTACAGCCACTTAATGATCTCTGTCGCTGTGATAAATAAGTAGGAGCTTCTCCAGCAGTTTATTAACAAACACTCTGTAGGACAGTACAAAAGGCCACAACATTGGGCTATTAGAAGAGTGTTTTCATTGAGGCTGATAAAAAAAAATATAAAAAAGCAAAACAAAACACAAAACCTCAGGAAGATTAAGATGGAGCAGTAAGAAGAGTCATTCCTGGCAGAGCCCAAGGCCAACATTGCATGCGCTGTCACCACTTACCGGTCTCAGTATTCTCGTGCTCCGTGTCCGTGAGGGTGAGGTTGGAGTTGGCCCGGCTTGACAAGCAGGAGCTACGTCCAGACTTGGTGCTGCGTCCCCAGAGCCTCATGGGGTGCTCAGGAGACATGACCACGTCTGCCTCCGTGTCGGCATCCGAGCCAGCGCTGATGGAGTAGCCACAGTGAGGCAGCCCAATATCAGTCCGGTACAAAGTCCCATGTGGGGGTGTCACATCTTCAAGACCCAGCTCTCGCAAAGAGAAGTTGGCTCCTGGGAGAAAACACAGCAGCCTGGTTACTCTTTAACAAGGAATGGTTTCATTCAGTACATGTTCCAGTGAAAGACTGGCACAGGTTGCTCAGAGAAGTTGTGGATGCCCCATCCCTGAAAGTGTTCAAGGTTGGATGGGGCTTTGAGGAATGTGGTTGAGTGGAAGGTGTTGCTGCCCATCCAGAAGGGTAGGAACTAGATGATCTTTCAGATCCCTACCAGCCAAAAGAATTCCATGAAGCCATTCTATGAAATCAATGGTAGAACCATTCATCCTCTGTCTTCATGGGCCTACAGCAGCTCCTGAGTCCTAACATCATACCAGAGAGTCCCCTCTTGTGTGGTCTTGCTTAGTGTGAGATCAAGTAACTCAAGGCCAAAAAGCAGCTGGATCTCTGTTTCTGGAACCCGACAGCAACTCAGGGTGCATTCAATGAAATCATCACATTTGAAAGACAGATGGAGATATGACAGAATTTTTTCAGGAGAGGCAAGAAGTAATCTTCTGGGGAAAAAAGCCAAATGAGGCATGCAATGATCAAAAGTCCTAACATACACCTGGCACCTCTACTACAATAGGAAATTGGAGTGAGTTGTGCTCATTGAAATCCCTGAAATTACATACTGAGGATTTAAATTTCCTTTGGCGATCTCACTTTCCCCTTGCTGACCACTCACACCTTGAGTCAATTTAGCTATTCATTCTGATAGAGTCACAGCAGAGGTTATTTGGCTGCAAATAATGCAATTGTTTAGCTGACTAAAAATGTAACCTGAAAAATGACTCCTGAGTTCATGCCTAGTTACCTGCGGAGCTTCAAAATGAGACTGAACTGATGTGAAGGAGGCTTCAAATATTAGCCCAGTTAGTTCACAAAGTTGCATGATAAAGCTGAGGAGAGCAATTAGTGACTCCATTTTAATACACATTTTTTTTAATTAACTCACGCTTTTCTTTTTCAGCCCTCAATGTCTTTAAAATATTTTGGCCACCCATGAATGCCTTTAGCTGCACTGTGCATTTGTCTGGCACAATGCACCTTGCTCCTGTTACCCAACACCTTGATCAGGTGGATTAAGAAACTTTAACTGTAACCAGCAGGAGGCATCAGGCCCTGGATGGTGGCCAAATACCAGCACCAGTGATCACATTCAGTCTAGCTGGCTTCTTCCTATTATTTCAATAAATAAATCCCCTGCAATAAAAAGGAGGATGGAGAGATGGAACCTGCCAAATCCATGCACAGGCCACAGACTCAGTTTTAGAGCAATGTTTGCAGCTCAGACATATTTCAGTGAGATAAATGTGCGTGGTCTCCAGAAAAGTTCAGGATTAAGCCTATCTTTCAACAGTGAAGTTCAGACCTACTTGTTGAAATCTGTTCATCAGTTCTGGACCTCAAGGTTGCATCCAAAACCGAGTTATTATTCTCTCCCTGCTCAAAACCACACAAGTATGTGGCTCTCCTCACATTTCCGTTCGTTGTTGTTAAATATAAAACAGTGCAAAACATGTGTCCAATAGAAACAGTCAGATTTGTACTTTTCCAGAGTCTGGTTTCACGCATGTGGAAACACCCTGACTTGTCCCAGAGCCCTGTGGTGTGGGGAAGGTCTCATACTATAACATATGTGTATCAGATGAGCAGCTGGGCCCCAGTTGATGCTCTTTTACTGCACTTTTCCATTCAGTGGGCTTTGCAGCTCATAGTGAGCAGAGAGAAGATGGTTGAAGGCAAGATGAATAATGGAATGGGACAACATTTCCATGTAAAGCTCAGAGAAGGAACTGTTTGACACCAGGGGAAATAACCATGGTTCATCCAGTTACAGAGTCACAGCTGACAACACTCAAACTATATAAAGCACTCATGAACTTCACACCTTTTTAACTGACTGAACAAAATTGAAGCTTTCACTTAGAATCGATAGATATGGTTGCTTGGATCCCAACCTTCCATCAAACCCTACAGCCTGGGAAACACAGAGCAGGCTTGTGGCAAATTACTCCATCTCATTTGATTGCAAAGTGGTCTGAGAGAGTGTCCTCTGCTACTCCAAGGCATGAGGTGGAAAATGAACTTGATCTACATTATAAATGCAAGAAAGCAGTATCTCCCCAGAGGCCTTGCTCTTGTCTTCCAGTTTTGCCTTCTGTGCAAGGCCAGGTTAGTCTTTAAAACACCCACCATGAAGAAATGGAAAACGTCATCTTTTGGCTTTGCTTATCTGATGGTGAGTTCCACCTTCCCCTGAAACAAGCCACAATCAACATCACCAGACACATCAATGTGCAGCATGACTGATGCTCTCCAGTAACAGCAGCTCATAAATTATGAAAAATGACTGCTACAATTAACTGAAAATCAAATTTATTTGCAATAAACAGCAGGAGATGCATCGATTTTCATATTCTATGCTCACTGTTGCCTTTTAAGCTGGAAGAACTCAAGTCAATAAAAGGAAGATAATAAATATCTGAGACTTTTAAATTCAAATCTGGTCTATTTTTTCCTGTGCTGACTTGCACGTTTGCTGGCAGTCTCACTCTAGCTAAAACCATTTAAATGCTGACTTGTTTATTTACTGAATTTATTTGGTCAATTTGAAATGTTTCTCTCCTCTGCCTTCCAAACCAATGCAGGAGAGAAATTCACTTTGCCTTGTTGATGTTGAGCAAGCTGATAAGGCTTGGTTTCAGTTGGCTTGAGGCCAAACAGCACCACAGAGTGAGGTCTATTCATGGCTTTCTGCCAGTAGAAAATGTGGGACAGGAAGGCTGGGGTTATGGTTAACACTCTTCAGGCCAGTTTTGGGACTCTCAGGATAAGGTGGAAGAAAATTATAAATTGAAGAATCTATGGTTGATATATCAGAAGCAGAACTGGTGCCCTGACATGGTTAATCTTAACTTCTCAATTAATTTCATCTGTTTAGACCAATTTCATCTGTTTTTTACCATTCCACAGTACCTTACAAATTTTTCCTAGGGAAGTATGAACTGGTTTATAGCAAATTTATACTCCCTGTCAATAAACTAGCTTTTCTTATTTATCTTTTGTGGGCTTCTTAGGAGAAGTCCATGGACCTGCATGGCCTCATAGACCCTCAGGTTGAAAACCACTGACCTGTACTAATTCACATCTATCCTGCATGGTGAATATATTGTATGAAGTGAGCAAACGGAATGACCTAAAAGGTTTCTTTTTTCTTTATAACTTTGTAGATTCCTTAGAGAGGATGAAGTACTTCAGAGTTGCTAAGAGGGAAACTCCTTTTATGATTGCCAAGTATTACTTACAACACCTCTTGGCCCTTTTGTTAACTATTGCCTGCTGCAGTTATCCTGAAATACAAACACCAAAGCCATGTGCACAAAGATAATTCTGCAAGTCAATTTGCTCGTGCATTCCTTAAAGATGAGTCTTGCACCCAAACCACAAGTGCATCCTGTTTGCAGGGTGAAATTAAGCAGCCCCCAGGTTAAACCAGTGGAGATGTATGCATTCCCTTTGGGGAATCAGCTTCTCCAAACTGCAGAGGGTGTGCTCAGAGTAGCCTGGGTCAGCTATTTTACTTTCTGGAAAGCTGCCTACTCTATTTGACGTTCTTTGCCATTTTATACTTTTCTTGATGGACTTCTAAAAATAATTTATGTGAAGCCTTTCTTGGTTTCTGAACTCAGACATCCATGTTTCTACAGAAAAATGATGATGAAATCTACCTCATGTTGGCAACAACAGCAGTGATAATGACTTCAGGCTAGCAATAAAAAAAAGAATATCTGGAGTTTCTGTTAGGACTGTGGAGCCCATGCTGACCCTTGAATCTCTACATCTTCACAGCTATGGTGACCAAGATTCACTATATAGACTCTTATAAATGCTAAAAGTGGTTCTTTACCACTCCTCTAATATCAGAGCATGTCCCCATCACAAAACTACAGCCTACAGGCCACGTGGTTCATCCCATCTGCAGGTCTGTTGCCTCCATTCTTACAGGCTTCTTGGGTTTTGCTGTACCCCAGATGGACATTGTGGACAGTGGCACTCTCTGCTTATTGTCTTCTGTCTTGGCATCCTTGTTGACTTAACTCATGACACAGCAGGCATATGACTTAGTGAAAAGGTCTCCTGAGCAGGCAGGGACTTTCCATGCCATGTCAGTACTGTGCAGCATGTGCACAGGTGGTCTGGTCTCATGGTGGGAAGTGGCAAAGGGTTGTTGGAGGCAGAAAGATTAAGACACAGAAAACGCCTCTGAGGAGGTGCTAAGGAACACAGGCTAGTGCTGTTCCACATTGGACATTGGTTTGCACGCATCCCACATCTGTGCAATACAATTAAGATGCTCCTTGCTGCTCTCTTCCCTATGTCTTGTGTTTGGCCTCAGAGTCCATCAGAGGTAGCATCCCACCCAGCCCCAGCTCCCGGCTGATTAACTCATGCTGCTTCCAGCAGCATCTGCTGAAATGTGCTCACCTGCTCGGCAGAATTCATCAGCCTCCTGGTGCACCATGTCTTTGACCCGATTGCTGTAGGTCAACCTAGAGTCTTGATCATAAGCCTTCAGGGTCTCACTGGAGCTGTAGGATTTCTGGGGTACCTTGCTGTCCTCACTCTCAGCTGAAGAGCTGGTGTAGCGGCGCTCAGTGTCACGGCGCCGAGTCAGAGATCGATAGGGTTTCCTTTCTTTCACATCCATGGCACCCTGGTCTGAGTATTCAACATTAAAATAATAATGTCCCTGTGGTGGTCAGATTGGAATAGCCTGAAAGAGAGAATAAAGAAATAGGATCTAGATTCATGTCTTTGGGCAGCTGAAGGCTAAATTGCCTTCCTCATGCATTCTTGCAAAGAACAAAAGAGATTGCTGAATGGACCACAGGAAAACCCTCTTAGAACAGTTACTGATGGAATGAAAGTCTCAGTGATGTGTGAGTCATTTAATAACTGCTTCACCTGACAGGACACATACATGGAGCAACCTGCATCTGTCTGAACTGGGCACACACCTGGGGACTTTAAACTAATTGGAAATGCCTGTGTTTTCTCTCCACAGGAAGTGATTCAGACACTTCCAGGAGGCAGGTATTCAGTATGTCAGTCACCTCATCTCTGGGACATCAAACCATGCTGAAACATCTTTGCTTGGGCAGCCAGAGGACTTTGGAAAAATGTTGTCCTACAGTTTTCTAAGTGTTTTGTTTGGGTTTTTTTTTTAGATCATGGGATTAGATGGGATGAACAAAAGAATAAAAGTGTATGAAGGCAAGTGGGAAGCAGGAGGGAGAAAAGAAGAATGAAGGGTTGCAATATGGATGGAAATTGGATGAAAATGTCCTCTTATGCAGAAGAAGTCTTTACTCAGCTGGAAATACATTAGAACTTAAGCAGAGTTGAGAAAGTGGAAATAAATGATAATGCTTTGCTTCATGTAACAGCATGGCCTGGGATTTATGCCCATGGGAAAACCTTTGTATGTTTGCAAACATATATATGTGCATACAGAGAAAACTGATATCAGAAATAAAACGTATTAAAAATGTTTTTAGTCAAAATAATAATAAATAATGATTAGTGAATTTTCACTTCAAGTTTATTAAAGGCAACAGAAAACAAACAATAAAATAATGGTTTGCTACAAAAGGGTAAAATAAGATTTGTATGCATCTGAAGTAGTATAAGAGGGAAAATTCTGATAAATCCACAAACTAAACATTTAAATCTGCAATTACAGAATGAGTTTCTCAGGAACTGAGTCCTCCTGACTGCTAAAGTATCAAAACAGTCTCTAAATGCCACACTACAATTTTGTTGTTTACTACTAGCATTTAAAATCAGAAAAGAAGATCACTCCTATCTCTTCTTGGTCTTTTTCATAGCAAATCTGTGTGGAAATGCCTTGGCAAGGACTGAAACGTATTCTGTTGACATTTCTCTCTTGAAAGGCTAAATCCTGAACATACTTAGAAAATCCTACTCCTCCATGACTCTTAGACCCCAGTCTCTCTTCAGAAGCTGTGCCCTGGATTTGTGTTGCAGCACAACACAGCTCTGGTCCAATGGTGAAGAACAGATGAGCTGTAGGTTGGTTTAAAGGGATGTGGTGTAATGGTAGTTTTTGTGGCTCACAAAACTATGAGCTTTTAAGGGCTGGAAGACCCTGAGCATAGGTTCTGATAACCTACAAACCATAATGCTAGTGTAGGAGCTTGAAGACAACATTTTCTTATGAATTCCTTACCAGTCAAGCTGTCTGGCACAAGCATAGCTAAGCTAATTCTCCAGCTGAAGGGAGACTGCAGGAGGGAGCAAGAGCTGCAGGATGACTGTGAGATACACCTGCAGCTGGGCAATGAAAAAGAGGGTCCCACTCCTATTTCTTCAATTCTGACTTTGCTAAGACTGCTTTCTGGGTTTTGTCCCCTTAACCTCCAAAATGAACTTTGCAATGACAGAACCCAGTACAGCTTGTATGTTTTTTTGTGGAACTCCTGTAATAAACTAAGACACTACCTAAAAAAAAAATCCACTTAATTCTCTCCCAATTTATTCCAGTGATGGCAGCAGACCAAGTTCACTCTTCCTATTTGTCAGCAAAATGCATAGGAACTATTGAACACAAATGGAAGGATGGGGAAAAAGGGGGGGGGAGAGTGTCTTATAATTGAGCTTAACTTAAGTCATCCACAGAGATTTGAGCACCACTTTGATTTTAAACATATGTTTAAACCCACTGAACTCATTGACGTACCTTCATTCATGAACTATGCAAGTTCAAGACAGTGAATGCAAATGGGATTACTCACCAGCCAAAATTTATACACATTAAATGTTTTGCAGAATAAGGGCTTGAGAGGTGTTAAACCTAAGACCTGAATGTAGAAGCAACAGGGAAGAAGATAGTGTTATGCTAAAGGGTCACTGTACCATAGTATACTGTGTAAGAGATCTACCAAATATTCATAGAAAATTTGGTCTATTGAATTAAACATATTAGTGCACTGGAGAGAGGTAAAAGGAACAGATCATCTGATTGCTTTTCAGTACACTTTCTTCCTCCTTTAAACAAACAAACAAACAAACCACAAAGTAGTTTTTTTTGGCTTGAAAAATTGTGAGGGTTTTTTTGCAACTGTTATTGAATTGGCTTGCATCCTTTAGACCATCTCTGTTTGAGCAAAATCCTCAAAAGGAGCAGATTTGTTACACCTTTTGATAAAACACCTTAAAACAGGCTCCTTCACAATGGGGCTGTAGTAAGAGCTGTTATAATGAACACTGAAATTGTGGTTCATTGTGATGGGGGATGGAGATAAAAAAAATGTGAGTGAGAAGCAGTTGTTATGTACTATAAGAAAGAAATGAGGTGTCTTCTATCTACTCAGGAGTATTGCAGCTATTCCTACCAAGGACCAGTAATTCAAAAAACCTCTAGTGGGAGAGGCACACATGCCAGGGAAACCTTTCTGCACAGTTAGAGGCACAAGGTACAAGCAGGGTCTGCAATTACCATTAGTAACCTTGCAACTTAGGAAATGGCAAAAAAAAATATCAGGAAATTGACTGAATTCCCACCAGATGAAGGTTTTTCTTTTTTGCAAAGAAAGGTGCTGAAAAAATGAAATTCCTCCTACAGTTCATCAAAAAATAGACCTGTAAATTTGCACCATTCACATACACATTCCTCTATAGCAGTACTTCAATTCCCCATCCATTCATGTCTTCATAAATTTAACTCTCCTCAACCCTTTCTTTCTCTCTCTCTCCCTGCTTGTAAGGAGACACTTCTCAACTAAAAAGGTCACCCCCAAAACACATAATGAATAATTTTTTCATCATTTTTAATTTTTTATTTTTATTTTTAAAGAAGGAACTGTTGCGTTTAACTGACTTAAGTAAGTTTCCAGCTCCCCTCCATGGACACACAGGTCTTATAATCTCATTTTTATGGTCCAATTCCCAGATGGTTTAGATACCTCGCCTTTGATGGAGTTACGTCATCAGGGAATTTGTCTCACAGTGTTTCTGTGACGGATTATGTCCCTATGTCTTGATTTCACTTCTGCTACAATTTCACCCATGCCATCAACACCTCACATTCTTCCTGACTTCTCTGGCACACAGCAAATATAAGGAATCACACTTGTCTCAGTTACATACTCAGCCACCAGTTTCTTTCCACCTCTAGCTCATGATTGCTCCTCATAATTTTAAAAGCTTCCATACACTTGCTGGATCTGATATAAAAATGCAAGGCTTCTAATACTGTCCTTTCCATCCCTTCACTTCTTCTCCATCCACAAAAGCAACAACAAAAAAGAAGGCCTTCTACTCTGAAACATTTCTATTTGGAAAGGACTTTCTTGTCTGATGGTGCAGTGTTTCTGGCTCAATTCGATTCTTCTACCCTGTTGCTGTCTGCATAACATTCCAAATTTCACCTTCTTTTTTCTTTTTTTTCCTCCAGGTCAGTTAATGGCAACAGCCTTTTTCATTTTTGTCATTCTTAATTCTGAGTGTACAATCCCATCTCGACCACAAGCTGGTTTGGGGTACAATTCACAACGAAGCATCCTTCAGGCTTTACTACTCAAGTCAGAAAAACCCTGCTGACCCTAGAAAGGGTTACTCACCTGTCAAATCCTGGAAATCAGACCCCTTTGACATAGCTCTATATTTCAGAGGTGAGGGACTCTCCTCACATCCTTGCTTATATATATAAAAAAAACAGAACTAAAAAATCCAGCTTTCTGGTTCGGGAGCAGCAGTGCAGTAAATGCAATGTTTATTTGCAGCTCATTCTATTTTGCTCCCAAATAATCCTTTTTATTATGTTTTATCCTTTATGTCTCCCCTTCTCATTCTTGGTTATGTTGCTTTTTGTTGCTCTTTGGAGCTTTGATTAACCACACTGGCTTTGTGCTGCAGAATCACACTCAATGAATGGCAAGAGGAATGATTTATTTTCTGAGTCACTGCTCAAAAGACAAACTTCCATCAATCAAAAACCAGACAAGGGAGTGTGACACCACAAAGAGATATGCTAGGAGGCCCTTACAGCAAAAGGGACAGGTGGTCTTTGATAGCTGACTTACATTGCAGGTCACTAATCACAGAGATTAGCAGCTAGGTGATAGACAGCGCCTGCTCTGGAAGGCAGCGTGTCACATCATCCAATTTTCTGTCAAAATCTGAGGGTTTAAATGCTAGAGAGAGCTTTATGTGTTTCCTATATAGTTACTGCACCAGGGTGATGAGAAAGCTGGAAGAGTGAAATATCTTGTCTCTGTGGAAATGTGAGCATTAATCGTGGTGGCTTGATTCAGTCCACCTTTGTGCTGGAGGAAGCAAAGTGACTTCCCATAGTTTGTTTTCCACCACATGACTACCTATGCAAAAATGGCACTGTCTTAGTAGGTAGGGCTTTTTTTTTTTTTTGTCTTTGTAAAGTAGATCTTCTCCTTACACTGCTCAGGACAATTTTTTCCCATAACTTTTTACTGCTGCTGCCCTTTGTAAAATGAACACGGTCACAGAGTACTGAGCAGCAAGATGGATTTTATTTTCTCTCCTCTTGGCTCCAGAAATCCAATTCTTAACTAAGATCTAATGCTAAATAAGGTCTCCCTTTTCTTCTTTTTGCAGAAGAAAACAAGTGACATGGGAAGTCAAAGTGACTTGCTTAAAGTGGTACAAGAAGAAAGCAACAGAACTGAGACAAGAGTCAAGATCTCCAGGGCAGAGTCTGATATTAAGCCCTGGATTTTTTGTGAATCAAGTCACATAAGCTCAGCAGAATACGTAATTGAAAAAGTCTTAGCCAGTGCATGTCTGAAATCTTTGTGTGAGAGGAGCAGTATGAACCTCAGTTATCATTAATAAGATGTTATTTCATGTTTGGATAGTCAGAAAGGCTGTGGAACATGTACAATTGCAGTTGTGTGTGACTAGTGAAATCCCATGGTGAATGATGAAAACCCCACTTGGAGCTAAAAGAGAGACAATGTTTTGCCATATTGTATATCAATCTTTTCCAAAACACAAGCAGACACTGGGCTCAGACCAGCAATGTTGTTTGGGAAGTCAGGTCCACTTGAAGATCCTAAACTTCAACCAAAGATCTTGTGGGTTCAGATGTTTAAATTAATTTTTGGCAGTGATTATTAATGTTCTACACCAAGTTAGGTCATCACTTGGTATTTGTCATCTTATTTGAAACAACAGAATCCACTGTGACAGTTTCACCACACTTCCATGAGGATACAAATGCCTGCTTTGAGGCTCCACATTTTAGACTCATGACAGAAAATGTTGAACCTGTGGAATCTTATTTGGTCATTTCTGTTTTCCAGAATAATCTGTGATATTGCCTGTCATTCCACTGCTGTTGTAAAGCACAAAGCTGGCATAAATGTGGTGTCAAATGTTCCGATGTGTTCAGCAGATATTTAGGCAAGTACTTAAGGGTGATTCAAATAAAATTTGCCCTGCCAGTTAATCAGAGGCTGCAATTATCTGATATAAGCAAATACACAACCATGGCTTAAACAGTGTGATGCTATTTACCAGATTTCTGGGAGATTCTTCCATGACATAAAAGACTCCTGTGTTTTTTATTAAACTTTAAGCTTCAGATTTATAACAGAGGTTCAAGTCCCAGGAGGTCTATGTAGGAAATAAATTAAGCTGTAGGTATAACATCTCACATTTCTGGCAAAGGCTTTGGAAAGAAGCAGGCACAAGAGGGAAGAATGAAGACTTGAGTTCACACTGCTTGGCTTCAACCCAGTGCTCAAAGAAAGCAACAAAAACTCCCTTTTCTGGTCTCGACCACTAAGGCTTTCTTCTACTAGTAAGAGACTTGTTAGGTAATTGGAAATGTCCTGTCCCAAGTATGTGGTTTGTGACCTTTTCACAAATAAATCTAGAACTGCAATGAGCTGGAGGCCCAGGAAAGCTTGAAACAGTAGTTGAGATTTAAAGTATGGTGGGAAAGAAAGCATGAAGAGGGCTGGAATGGAATTATCTAAATTATTGCTAGTTTGCAAAGCCCTAAGTCTTCCCTCATGAGCTACAGGCTTTAGCCTGTGCTAGGGGAAGATTTTGGGGCCAGCAGTTAAAAAAAGCTGTAAAATATATATTTTTTTTTAGGAGACATGCAGACATCAGAACCCTGCTCTGGCTTCCCCCAGAATGGAAATTACCCAGAAATGATCTTGGTTTTATATTGAAATACTCTTTATTAGCCTATTTAGCCATTCTTGGATGAAATGAGTTTTCTTCAGAACCTCAATTTAATAGATAATAGACAATGTAGACTGATTTAGGTTCAGCCTGCAAATTTTTCCTGCCTCATTATGTCAGACTCAAGGATTAGGTGTGAGAGGTGCCAGAGAGCCACAAACTGTGCAAAATAGCTTCTATATCAGTGAGTCACAGAGTGAGAAAGACCTGGTGGTATCAATTGCAGGTAGTCACCTAATGAATCCCATAAAATTATATGCATTCTTCCTTTATGACCCACCATCTGCTGATTAGGTCTCTTACCTGGGATACAGGAGACTAATATTTAAGTACTTAATCTGAAGCAGGCAATATAAAGCCTCAAACGTGTCTCAAACATCCCAGGTGAAAGCCCTTGGCACAAGTTCCTCAATCTGCTTGGGAGAGCCTTTTTCTCTCTAGAAAAAAAAAAGAAGAGTAATTTTCCTTCTGAAAAACAACATATTGTAATAGCTAATCTCTAGTCATCTCCTAGACAGTAAGATTGGTACAAAGCTCAGTCAAGGTGGTAAAAAGACTTCTTGTCTTGGGCAAGATGTCTAATTCTTAGTGGCCTGTTGTGGCCAACAGGGAACTTTTATAATAAAAAATGCTGGCCCCTATGAAAATGGATCAAGAATCCTCAAAAAATCCCCACACACACCTTGTGTCATTCAACCTCTTTATCCAACTGTTTGGAGAGGGAACACCCACACATAAATACACTCCATCTGTGGTCCTGCTTCTCTGCCAAGTAAACTGAGCAAGGAAGCTATTCATCTTTCTTAGCCCTGTATGGACTCTGCAACCATAGGCAATGTTTGCATTTTTGTCAGCTTCTAGAACAATGGGAAGAAAAAAAAACACCTCTTCTCTGTGTGTATATATTGTTCTGGTTTGGTTTGGTGGGTTTTTTGGTAGTGGGGGAAGGGCACCAGGAGTGGCTTCAGTAAGAAGCTGAGAAGATCCCTCTACTCCAAAACCAGCCAAAGAGCCATTAGAGGGACAATAGATGAACCTCTACATCAACATACGAAAGAACTGAGATAAGAGCTGAGTAGAGGGAGCAGAGAGGGAGAAGAGCTGTGCTGGGGAAGGGGAGCCCTGCTGGTGATTGGTGAGGAAGAAGGGGAAGAAGGTGCCCAAGCAGAACTTTCCCTGCAGCCCATGGTGAGACGGCAGCTGTGCCCCTGCATCCATGGGGGAACGTGGTGGAACATTCCCTGAAGGGGCCAGGAGGGGTGAACTTGGCCACTGGACTTGGAATTTGTGACCATAATCACAGAATGGTTTGGGTGGGAAGTGACCTCTAAAGGTCATCTACTCTAACCCCCCTGCAGTGAGCAGGGACATCTTCAACCAGATCAGGTCGCTCAGAGCCCTGTCCAACCTGCCCTTGAATGTTTCCAGGGATGAGGTATCTACCACCTCTCTGAACAACCTGGGCCAGTGTCTCACCACCCTCAGTGTAAAAAAATTTCTTCCTAATTTCTAGTATAAACCTCTTTTTCAGGTCAAACCATTACTGCTTGTTCTATCACTACAGTGATATCACTACTGATGTGTGAGACAGAGTTCAGAGCACATCTATTCTCCGCCCTCTGGCTGTAAAAATAACAGAACAATAGTTTAAACTTGCATTGACTTTCACTACTGCAACTGAATGGCCTGGGATGTCATAACCTCAACCTAATTTGGAAGAAAGGTATGCTGAAAAAGCATTGCTAGAAATAGATTCTTTTTGTGCCTGCTTATTTATCAATGCTTTTTATACAGACACACTGCAGACCAGTATGGCAGAAAACCTCCTGCAGCAGAGGGAAGCTCTCACCTGAACAGGGAGGAAAAAACCTAGGAAAAAGTGAGTGTTACTGTCCCTCTCCTGCAGACAAAGGCAAATATCCTGTACAGGCTACAGGATTAAAGTAACTAACACCCAAAACTCCTGCAAGGCCAACCTGTCCTTGTCTTAGTACAGTATCAGGTGTAAAATTGTACCTGATCTTGTCAGAGATGCTGTGGTACTGGGTAATCTGTCCTTGCTTTCCTTCAGTAGGAAAAGAAACAAGCCTGTTTCCTTTTTTTTTGATAAAATCCCCCAAAGAGTCCAACTTCAAACTAAGTTTATTAAAATATGAATTATCTGTAAAAAGACTGCAAAGGCCCGTGAATTGATTTCTGATTTTCTATGGACTTATTTTAGGACTTCTCTGTGAGATAATCAGAGTGCATTGAGACATGCTAGGGATTGATTAATCAGTATAACCCCTACTGTGCCCAAAGCTTAACTTTCAATTACACATCAAGCTTATGCAATAGGCAGTATATTTTTCTTAGGTAAAATGCCTATAGGGGAAAAATAGAAAGATAGAAATAGCAAATTAGAATTAGGAAATAATTGGTATCTGGTTTTGTTATTTTCCTTAAACATAGGGCTCCCTCATTGTAATGACAAGGATAGGTATCTAAGAGGAGATTTTATGCAGCTATGAGCCCTCTTGCAAAGACAATTCTGTTCAACATCCCCACAGATCACTGACTGCTTGATACTAACTACACTCTGGCAAGGGGACTTAAAACTGGTTGCAGGATTGCAGCTCAGCACTGACATGTATGGGGTATGAACCTCCAAAATAGACCTAGATGCACTCTGCTGCATGTACAAATGCTGCAGGACTGCAAGATGTAGTAAGGAGAGGGCTTAATAAGGTAATGCTAAGTGATACTGTAGCTCAGGTGAAAATGTAAAAGATTACATTTATGTTAACTTTGCAAAACTCAAGTCTGCTTTCCTACTTGCCCAAAGATAGTAGGCAAATGGCAGGGTTTATTTTTTTTTGTTATTATTATTTTTACCACCGTGGTGAAAATCTCAGAAGATAAAAATTAGATTCTGATTTTACACTTCAGTTGCAAATCTACATGGTGGGGTGAAAAGGCTGTCCAGAGAAGTAAAATTTGTCTCATCTAACTTTTTATATCAATCCTGCAAACACCTCCAGCCAAACTAGTTACACTAGGTTGACTCATTCAAGAGTAGAAGTCTAATAAACTTGTTTGGATTGACCACTTTGCAGTTATTAACTAATTTTGTTGCACGATTCTGATTTCTTAATGGTTTAGCCATTAAAGGAGATACATTTTCATCTCTCCCTTGTTACAAGTGGAAGGGCAGGGAAAGTGACCTGATCAAGGTTATGCAGGAAGTTACGGGAAGAGTCTGCACAAACCCTAACTCCTCTCTGCATTTAAGAAGCCTGATTGCTGGAGTTCTTGGATTCTGTGTCAGTATTCATGAAAGTTACATATTTTCCACATTTTTCAGTAGACAAAATGCTAGGTAAGAGATTAAGGGGTTTACCCAAGTCCAAGCTGGAAACTAAATTATTATTGTTACTAAGATCACTAATTTACTAAGTGGTAAGTCACTCAGTTTGCCATAGGAAAACATGCCTTGTATACGACTTCCTGTGGCAAAGCAAAATGACTTATGATGATCAGGAAGCTTTTTGTATCACCTTACAAAATGAGTGGAAAGGTTCATTGGCTTGCTGGAGAGCTTTTCTGCCATGCCCAGGAATCCAGCTGGGGGAATATTCAGCAAAAAAAGACTGTGGGAAGGGAAAAGGAAATTAAAGGGTTGGGGAGGGGAGAAGGCAATAGAAGATGTAAATGAGTCTTCTTAGCCATACCTTTAATGACTAGTTAGACTAAAGATTAGAAGTAATTGAACTAGCTCTCAGTCAACAAAAGATGCAAATAGATTGTAAAGCAGAGTAGGATTGCATTAATTTACACTAAACCAAGAGTAATTAGACAGTGTTTGTGTAGTGCTTAGAAAGCAGAAAATGCTACATAAATGTTAATTATTACTATTTGCTTCAAATAGATGCAACAAACACAGTCTTTTATGTGTCTTATATGAGGCAAAAGACAGAAAAGCTAAACTCAGTAACAGGCTCCACCATTTAACTGAGGCAGAATGTATTCTGCAAACCCACATATTCTTACTCAGTGGCTATCTCTAAATGGTGAACTTTTCAGCTGAAGTCACAAGGTGGCTTTCTATCTCAGGAAAGTCTGTATTCTGGGAAATGAAAAAAAACCAAACCAACAAACACCACGGGTAGATGTTTATCATGAGGCCACTGTCTGCAGTGTACTGTGTGCATGTCTGACCTTGCACAAGGTCAAAAGAAAAGAGAATTTGAGAGATCAAGGCCATGGGTTTAAGTAGCAAATAAACCATCTCAATTTGGACTGTGCAATCATTCTGGAGATAGAGAGATAGTTACTTCTACTGCTGAGAAGCAAAAGTCTGGGAAACAGCACTAGTTTCTCTTACGCCTCACTAAGCCACTAATTCAGTGTGTAATCCTGGATGAAGTGTTTAACCTTTTGGACCCATTTTATGAAAAACAGATATAACCAGTCTTAGCTGTTTCACAGCCAAGAAAAGGGTCTTGTTTGATGCTTTTAAACATGCCATTTTCCAGAAATAATCTATGAGACATGTATCACTATCAAGAAGATGACCAAGAGAGTCTAACAAGAAACTGATTAGGTGAGATCATACAGTTTCAGGATGGATTCTGGGCCACGACATGCTAATGATTTACAAAGATTATCAGGCTCATGGAATCATGCCTGGATTATCAGAATCATGGACATAAAAGAATCTTGAAGTAAAATGTTTATCTGCTTTCTTGCAATAAATCCTTGACCTAAGTTCCTTCCTTCCCTGGCAAACTCTTACTAAGAAGAATGATAAATAGCAGAGGTCCAACCACTTCATATATTTTAAAATTCACAAAGGATAATTCAATTAAAAAAGCAATTAATACAAAATAAATATTTTGCCAGGATATGACCTAATAAAAACTTGTATTTAGTGCTCATGATTTTCAAAGTGGTTTACAAATGTTAATTTATTTGTTAACAATTATATCTGCAAAGAAGGAAGTGGTACAGATGGAGACAGAGGAGACAGCAACATCCTCATTTGGCTCCTGAAGCCAAATGTCTCATCATACATATAATTGCCCAAGTGAAGCTGGATCAATGCTTACATCTGTTGGATACAGAAATCTGCAGGAAATCCAATTGCCAAGAATCCTTTAAACATGTTTTTATCAAAGTTCAGGCTCCTGGGTTTGAAAATGTCAGCCTTGGAGGAGGAACGGTTCCGCGTTTCAATGTTTCTGATGACAAACCTGGCTTTGGATGTTCCCTCCTGCTGGGGCTCAGCCATACTGCTGCTTCACAGCATCACGGAATCTTAGGGGTTGGAAGGGACCTCGAAAGATCATATAGTCCAACCTTCCTGCCAGAGCAGTGCTTGCTGCCTCCACGGGGACACTGATGCAGCTGTTTGTAAAACCACACCATAAGCAGAAGCAGATCAGGGCAATGATCTGGAAATAAAAAGAGCCCTTATCTGCCAACCCCCCTTTTTTCTTCTTCTTCTTCTTTTTTTTTTTTTTTTTTTTTAACCTCCCCCAATTTAATTTGATTAGATTAAAATCAATCTGGTTTTATAGTGTGGTTTCACAAGCAGTTGTACTGGCTCAGGCAAGAGGGCGATACACTGGGAAGGGAATTAAAACAGATTGGGAAACTCTCTTCTACCACCTAAACTGGGAGATGGAACCATATCCATGTTAGGTCATGGCATGCAATATCTTGCCTGATCTAAAAATCTGTCAGTTGTAAGGTAGTAGAACAAAGGGTTTCTAATAACATTTCCAATAAATCTTTCCAAGTTCTAGCCCCTACCACCCATGATCAGGTGTACATTTTGTAATTCTGAGAGATAATATCACTCTGTTTCTGCCAAGAGAGCTGCTGCTGCTTTGTGAAAGCTGCTTTGCTGCAACCTCTCTGCTTCATGTCCACACCTCATTCATTTATCCTTGCATACAGAGCAACATTTCTGTTAAATTGGATTTTCTGTTGATATTTTATGATCTCTTAAATATCTTTACCACACCTTTTCCAAGAAAAGTTGAAAATGGTTGAAAGCAAAACACTCAAATGCAGTCAGCATTTTCTTTATCTTCTTCCTTTTTATTTCAGTAGCAATTATTGGTATCCCATATGGGAGAAATGACTGAAAAAAAAATTTAAAATTAGATTAGATCTTCTTTACTGCCTTGGAGTTTTTTATTTCATAAATCATGGTGTGTGTAAGCTACATGGTAAGAAAAAAAATATTTTATTTTTCTTCCCTGTGTTTCTGACCAGCAAAAAATGAATTTGTGGTGTCATCTCCTGGCATTGAGTTTTACACTAGCAATGGCTTCTATGAACTCTGTGTCTGATCCAGATTCCATTAAAATACATGGACTTATTTTCCACTCATTTTGCTTGGGGAGTAGAGTGGGGCTTTATAAGCCTTTAACATTCACATTTATGGCATGGGCTGCACCACATCATATTTCAGCCTTCAAAAGTGTGACTGCTGAGGATGAAAAGGAATAAAATTAAGAAATTGTACATCTTTTTGAAATCTCCTTCCCAGAGTGATCCCAATGAACCTATGAAGAAACATTTAAGAATGTACAATGGCATTTTTTTCAGATGTAGCCTGTGACCTTGGGAGCCTTTGTTTTGCAGGGATTCCCCTGAGAACCTCCAAGAGGGCCTGAGTTTGATGGAGCAGGTATTTCTGCAAAATTAGGTTCCTTTCTGTCATTATAAGCATAGTGCCTACTATAATTAAGCCATTTTTAAAATTTTCATTCCATAATTATGTATAGCTGCGGCCTGGGGCAGCCTCACGTTCGAGCTGTCACTAAACACATTCAATGCCGCGTTGGGTCATTGGGCTTCTAAATAGGTTGAACCTAAACACTGAGGCCTGTACATTTCAGCTGATTTCTTGGGTAGGTAAAGAGATATTTATATTTTCATTTAGCTTGAGTGATACCAGCACCTGCCACTTGATCTAAACAGAACAGTTAACCCATAACTCCCTCTGTCAAATCCTGTTGGCGGGAAGCAAAGCAGATAAATTAATGGCTCCCCTGAGAGGAGCAAACAGAGGAGATTCATGTAAACAAATAGCTCACAAAATGCAACTGTATTAATGGAATGGAAATGAAAGAGGAAACGCCTGTCCCCATCCTGGGTAGGCACAGCAGGCTGGGGGCAAACTCCTGCAATGGTGCTAAAGGTGGGGAACACACACCAGACACTTGGTAGCTCAATTAGCGCAGCCACAAAGCAGAGGGAACGTTGGTCCTGCCAGGCCTGTGGCTGGGATGTCTTTGTGGGTGTGTAAATACAGCTTTTGCCCCTCTATGCAGGCATGCACACAAACTCCTGCTGCTGGCAGATCCAGCCTGCAAACAGTAATTAAAAGTGAAAAGAAGTGGAATATGTGAGTCTTTTAAAAGTCTGTTTTGCTCTTAGGGAAGCACAGACAAGCTCCCTGGCTGCTTCTCTCATCTGAGGGCACGTTCAGTTACTTCAGCTGCTCACTCCCAGATGTACTGGGGTTGTGGTGCTGTGACATAAACTGAAGAGCATTCAATTCTTTCCTCTGTCAAGGCATAATATTGAGACACTTAGATATTCTGGTGATGACAGTCTTATAAAAAGCCAAAACTGCAGGTCAATTGATTGGGCAATAGTCTGGGGATGAATCTAATTAAGAGATTCTCCCCCCTGCTTTCTATGGTCTTCCTCTCTCAAATCTGTTTCTCTCCTTTTCCCTGTAATAGGAAAGTCTGAATTTTACTTGTTTTACCTGTGACTGCTTTTGTATGGTCCTGAACACAACCAGGGTTGTGCACCTTTCAGTCTTCTGAGGCAGAGAAACGTTGGCATAGGAAAAAAAAAATAGAGCAAAGATGTTTCCATGTCTCACCCTGGCTGGACATTTTTACCCATGCATGTATTTTTTTCTTGAGATAATACAAACATCTGTGTGACTCTTATCTGGTATAAAATTATTGCAGAATTTAAAACAAATAAAATGTATTTCTGCAGATCAGGCATCCAATCTGGTTCACTGCTGCCTGGTGGGACTGGGAATTGGGCAGCCAGGATCTGCTGCTGGCCTAAGCTACAACCTGAGGGAGGATTTATGCGAGACAATAATGCTGTGTTTAAGATAAAGACAGGTCTCATGTCCCTCTCACCCTGCTGTCCTAGCCAGGATTTCACCATAACTCCCATCTGTTCTACATCTCTAGATGTTGTAAGATCTGGATGAAGAGGGTGAGAAGATTTTAGCCAGCCTGGAAGGTCTTAAACATCTGTTTGCCTCCCTTGTACTTCAGCTTGTCCAGGACTGTGGAGGAGAAGCCCATAGTCTTCTTCTCATCTGAGCTGAGCTCTTGTGAGGCTACAAACTGTAATTCAGGGAAGGATGTGTGTAAGGGGGGGGGGGGAACTACAGCATCAAAACAAAGAGTTGTAAATGAAAGTCTTATTCACGTGTTTTACCTCCTACCCTGGCATTGTTTAGTGTCTGTGCATTGGCTCAGACCGGAGTCAATGAACATTTGTGTAATTAAATGCTTAATGGAAACAATCAGAGGTCTCCATGGCAGATTTGAAGAGGATAGTTTCTGAAGTAGTTGCCTCTGAGGAAGAAGGGGCAAGAATATCCAGAAGCTAAAGGGACGAACTGATGTTGGAAAGCCACCAGTTGTGGTGGGAACACATGGTCTAGGGGCTCTGCTCTTTTACCCAGCCCACTCTAACAGCAGTCAGTGGCTGCTTGGGCTTCCCCTTGGCTGGTAAATAAAGAGCAAAATGTTGCAGCAAGTGGTCATCTTGCCCTGCTGAGGGGCTGCCAGCTGCAGCTCTGATAGCACATACATTGATTTCAAAAGCAGAGACCAGAGGTATGAGAGAGGTGATCTGGTCAGACCTCTGGTGATATGGAGTTCTTCCCTCCAAACCTGGTTTTCCACATCATCCTTTCTTGTAGTGGTTAATGGTCCTATAAGAACAGCAGCAATAAATTAAAGTGCTTAACTTGGAGCCTCTTTAGTGTAAAGCCTAGCTTTATAATTCAATTTATTAACACTGCATGAGCTGGGTTAGCAAGAGGATGACAGGTGTGATGGCCTCCTTCCACCATCTCTGCTTCAGCAATGACAGGGGAGCAGGCAGAGAGCTGGACTTGCTAATATTTTAAGCTCTTGATTTTATGCTGCTGTGCAAAGCTGCTCTTGATGGGAGGGCTCTTGCATAAATGTGCAGGCAAAGGGCATCAGGATCACAGACAGATATCGTTGAGATCCTGGGCTAAGGTGAACATGCCCATGGCCTTCTGGCTTCATGCTTTTCAGCTCAAATTAGCTTATCCATATTGAAGCGGGCAGTTGTTTCGTGGGGGAATGAGGAGAGAAGGTGTAGACCACGTATTTGACTCCAGAATTTTGGAAACAAGGTAAAAGCAAAAGCTGTAAGTTACCTTGGTAGTTACATTTATTGTTAAACTGGAACGCTAATAATGTATGGATGCTCAACCAGATTTTTCACCAATCTAATCTGGGAACAGCTCAGCTGAAATCAGAGACACAAAGGAGATATCTACACTAGTAAGTTAAATATTTTATTACAGTAAATAACAGTCTGGGAATGTTCCCTGGTACTGAGGCCAACTGGCATGGAGTAACCTGCATCTATATAATAAACCTTCTTAGTCTCTGGCCCACACTGGTGCCTGAGCTGTGCTCAGAAATTCCTTGTCGCGGGTCAAAACATTGCCAGGAACCTCTCTTAATTGTTGCTTAGCTGTTATTTAACAATAGAAACAATAACTCCCTGGTATTGTTTAGTTTACTATCATAAACAGAGCCAAAACACAGCTGGACAAACTGTAAGGAAATAGGTATGTCCACATTTACAGCAATATTTTATAAAAGAAAAATGTGCTCTTTATTTTGATTGTAAATTAATTACACAAGCCATGAAATCACTGTGATATCCTGCTCTTTAACCCATGCTAGCATTCCCTTCTGTGCATTGCAGAGACCTCAGAAGAACTAGGTGCTGGTAGTCACAGGTGGCAGGATTGAACGTATCCATCTGTGGGACCTTGGGTCTGTTTTTTAAGGAAATCCCTGCTCCTTCCCTTTCCTCCCAGGGTGGTTGAGCAGTGTGATTTTTCTCAGCATTCACTGTCATTTTCTTTCTTCCTCTTTTTTTTTATTTTTTTATTTTTTTTATTTGTTTTCATTTTAAAGAGTAAAAAGAACAAACTAAATGGAACTTATCTTTCACTAGAAGAAGTCCATCAGTGGAACAGATACCATTTAAAGCAGGTTGTCTAGAGTGAAGGCAAGTCCAGCCAGAGAGGTAAAGTTGCCAGGTTGTGCTCCTGACCCTAATCTCTGATTTCAAGCGATTACATGAAGCCCTGCAAATCAACAAACAATGTGAACAACAATGAAGGGATATTTAAGAAAGAAAGGTGACATTTGGGGGGATTACTGGATGTGAATACTGTCTCTCCTAGCTCTTGGCAAAGAGTCAATTGGCATGACATTGTCATCAAATCAAATATTCCTAGAGCACCCCTGGGGATTGTTTTGCAATTGTGGTAATATTTTGAAAGCATCCCTTAATCTCACCCATGCCTGCATGCAGCTATGATTTTGTTACACACTGAAATACATTCCTCTCTCTGCCTTCTCCCCTCTCTACCTTCAAATTCAAGTCTTCATCTCAATAAGGTGCATTATAAACAATTGTTTTTGAAGCCCATAAGCAACTGCAATCCACCAAGAGACAGGGTTCTTTAATCCTGCCATGTTTGCAGAATTGGCCTTTTCACCAGTGCTGGCCAGCCATGAATTATAAGAAACTTCTCAGAGGAAAAACAAGAAAAAAAAACAAACAACAACTACCAAAAACTTTCCCACGAGCCATAGGACAGAAATGCAGCTCCATAATTGTTCAGACCAGCTCAGTGGCCTGATTCTGCAAGCCTATCTCCCAGCCAAATTCCCAAAATTATCTTAAATCACCTGTACATTACCCATAGCTCTGTGAATGAGCTGAATAAGCAAGTATTGGAGGGGTGCAGCAGTGAATGAATGAAAGCCTGAGTTCTTTGTACATTTTCAATGAAAAAAACACTTAGCAAAGACGTAACAGGATTGAGACTATCTACCTCAGCAGTATTTATGCTGCTGTTTATCTTCAGGATGTTTGACATAGAGGTGGACTCTGGACTCTCCCTGAAGGCCAGGGCTGTGACTTTGCTTGACACCTGTAAAGTGCCATCTATCAAGTAAATTAATCATGAATCACAAGATGATAGAAAGTGTGGGCAAGGTAGGTTAAATGCTCTGGCCCCAGCCAAAGAGCAGGGAACTAAGCAGAGCTATTCCATGCTGATTCCTATCCATCACCATAAAAAAAGGACTAGCTTGTTTTCTGGCTAAGCCCTTTCTACCTAAGATTTTTTGTTTGTTTTCCTCAGTTTTGTGGTTCTCAGATGTGGGTATCCCACCAAAGTAAACAGAAAGGTAGAATAATTAAAAGACTGTGCACTCATTAGTAATAAAACTTTCCCTGTCAAACTGTCTGTGTTATGAATAAAAATGCCTTCTCATTAAAAAAAAAGAAAAAAGTATATGAAATTACCACAGATGGTGTATTGGAAAGCAGAGCTCCAGTTACAGCTGGGGAGGCAGAGGCAAAGAGGAAGCAAATCAAGGGACAAACCCATGTGGTGAATCACTCGATGCCTCAGCTGGCAGCAGAACCAGGGACTGAATGGAGATCTTCTGTTTCCCAGGCCAGATCTAGTCTAAATCCTGCAGTTAGTCTGGTCTCCACTGTGAGATGTTTATGCTTCTCTGTCACTTGCAGAGGAAGCATTATCTGCTGGAAAGCACATTTTCATCCCAAGCTTGTAGGCTTAACAGCTAAAATCCCTTCCTCCCTCCCCTTCCCACATGTCTTGGCATTTTCCTTCCTAGTTAAGCATATTCAAATATGCAGATGCTTCAATAAACTCAGGAGTGGATATTTCAGTGGTGACTTCACATGTTCCTTTAAATTGGACTACTAAGCCATTTAACTGTCTTTTAAATAAAACAGAGCTGGATTGTTAGACTTCTTTTTATCTGTATTGCTTTTAAAGTTTCATTTAATACGTGGTCTCTAGACAGCAATTGTCAGTCGTATGTTTTACCTCTCTAGAAAGACAGCAGTTTGACAGCAGAGGACTGGGCAACTTTCTAAGTCAGAAGCAGCCTGACTCACAGAGAGAAATAACTGCTGCTATTTCAGATCACATGAGCTCTAAACACCATCAAAGACAAACCTTGTCATTTGGAGGCACCTGGACTCAGTGACTTGGTTATGGGGTTCCTCTGGGTGTGGTCAAGTTCCACAGTTCTCCTGGACAAGACATCATGGGGCCAGGACAGTGTCTGAAGGTCCTTTCTGCAGGGCTCAAACATCAGCTGGAAACCTTTTTAGATCATCTAAAGAAATACGTTTATGCAAAGGCTGAAAGAGCCTGTTCATTTTGCAGGCACAGAGAGATAGTGAAACACTCACTAATCGGAGGAAGCTAAGGAGAAACCTTCAGTGAGTATGGACTATGGATTTTACCTTCCCAAATCAAGAGAATTACTGTCTAGAACAATGAAAGGGGCAAACAAGACTGGAAGATGCAAAGGAGCTTAAAAAAAATAGGTGTGCTCCAGGATGTGAAATGTAAACAGGAGAAAAAAATGCTGTTGGAGCTGTAAGAGGGAGTAAAGGTTGCCCAGATGAAGGAAGAAACTGGCATGGGGGAGGAAATATGCAGCAGAAATGCCAGGTGTACATCAGGAGCATTTTTTTTTTCTTTAAGACTCTAGCAGCTTGTGGCTGGCAAGCCCTGATAACCACTGGAAAGCTGGCTGATAGATGGGTCAGATGTGCTCTGTCATGCTTGGCTGGGAAGGCTGGCCATGAAACAGAGAAGGGGATTTGTGTGGAGTAGGAAGTCCATGTAGTCCATGCTGTTTGTGTCACTGTGTTGTAAGTCATTGCTGGAGATAAGAAACAGGACCTTGAAAAAGAGCCTGGAAAAGACAGTGCAGTGGAGATAATCCATCTATGCCTGCTGCAATGTAATGTTCTTCAAAATTCCTGTACATTATGACCTGAGCCACTGAAATGCATGTGAAAGGGTGATAGCAGGGTGTCTTCTTAATCATAGCAGAAATACTGCAGATGCCTTCTTATTGCCTGAAAACAACAGTAACAACAGAAACCTTGTTTTTATCTATTAGCTTGAAGTGGAGAGGAGGGTGTGCATGTCCAAGAATTTGTTTTGGGAACAGAAGAAACAGGTGAAGAAAACTGTTCAAGACTGTCATGGCATATTAGAAGCTTTGAGGTAAGGAGAAGTTGGCTTAATCACAGAATCACGCAGAATCACAGAATTGTCATGGTTGGAAAGGACCTCTAAGATCAACCGAAAAATCTGTTGCCTTGTCCCAGATAGTAAATGTTGACCAAGTCCAGCTCAAATTGAGTCCTCATGATCCTGGTACAGAGCATGTAAATCCAGACCCTACTACTTATACGATTAAAATCAGTGCATTATTTTTCTGTCCCTCAACACGTGCACAAGGCAGTGTGAAATTCTGCTTTTACCTTCCATACCTGTAAAAGAGGAGATAATCTTAAAAGCAGACCAGAACTGAGGACTGCTCTTTCTAGTAAAATGTGCTCCAAAGTGCAGAGCACAGGCAATTGTTATCCTTGCTCTCCATGAATCTATACTTCCACACTTCCAGCACTACTGCTTGTTGATGGGTATGATTTCTCTTATGAGAAATGTGAGTTTTAGTCCCTTCAGGCTGGAAGAAAGAGTACACCAAGGTCTCTCAGAAGATGTCCCAGCTTCTCTACTACTCCCCAGCATTTTAAAAATAAACTGTGATGGTATTTATTCCCTGTATTACATTCCTACATCACAGTCAAGCTACAGGACATGTGCAATTGTAACAGTAGTGATGTTGCTTCCTACATTTGATGTAAGGTGTTCCTGAGAGGGCAGATGGGGAAGGTAGAGTTCCCTTTTCTATTCAATTCATAGCCCTGGTGGCATCACTAACTCTTTACAGTCCCACCACTACCTCCTACAGCAGCAGGGAAGTACCTCTCTCTCCATATGATTCTACTACAATGAGATTAAGAGTGTGTCATATATCCCCAGGTGGCTACCAAAAATATATCAATATGCTGAAGAGAATGTGTGTGGAGGAAAGGATAAAAAGAATAGGTAAGAAGAACTGATCTATTCCACATCTACAATAAATGCATGCAGATTGGCAAACACCAGAGGCACAGGAGTTATAAACATCCAGACAAATCCAAAGAATTCAAGCAAAAGAAAGGAATGGATGTCAGTGCTACTATTTAATCCAGAAGAATTGATTAAGATAAAGGAAATTTCTGATTAATGTAATGAAATATTTTACCAATGACCAGATCCCTTAGGGAAGTAGAATAAATAAAAGAAGTAAATAATTAAGGATCAAACATCTGAAACTGAACTTCCCAAAGTGCCACAGAAACATGACTTTAGACATGGTTTTATGTTGGATTTGGAATGGAATAGGCTGGTAGATTCTCTTCTACTTCTTAGGTTTACTAGATAATTCATAGTGGACGTAGATAAATCTGTACCAATGATTGCAAAAGCTTGTCTCTGTTTCTCCATACCTCAAACTGAGCTCTTTGTTACTTTGCCACCAGCCAGTATTGTAAGGGAAAAAGAAAGTAAGTTGCTTCCACTTAATGGAGATCCATGCTCATATCACAGTGCTGTGGTACCCTCCATACAACCAGAATGCAGTTCACTGGTCCAGAGAAACCTGAATTCACAGTCTAGGCATTAGGAGGATGGATCCTCTGTAAGAAAGACCTCTGGAGCTGCAGAACTACAAGCCTCCTCCCCTCTCAAACATCTGGTTGTTATTTGTATGGAGTGTGGGCTGGACTCCTTACTCACTGGCAATCCCCAACAGTTTGTAATGGGCCCTAAATAATCCTTAACTTATCGCAACAGCTGCTGGAAGGAAGCCCAGGAGGGTGGTTGAGATGATAGCTTGACTGAAGGCAGGAGATGTTTCCCATAGCAGCTTTGACAGAGAGAAGAATCAGAGCCACTGAGTAACATCACTAAGCTTCAAAATATCCAAATGTTCTTGCATTTGTGAGGCATATTCACTGGAGATCTGGAAACGATCAGCTTGTTCCAGCTTCATAGTACCCTCAGGGAGGAAGCAAATACTCTGCTGACTCTGAAGATGTGCAGCTATAACTGCAGTAATTCAATAGCAACAGTGAGTCAGGGTGAACAGACCTACCGCTGCAGAGAGGACACCAGAATGGAGAGAGACTTTTAACTGGCAGATCTGCACTGCTTGCCATTAGTGAAGACAATGAAAGTTCACATTTGTGAGCATTAATGCGGATTTTATCTAATCTATAGAATGTCTGTGTCTTAAATTTCCTCTAGAGCACAGCTGGGTGTTAATCCCCTTTTCATGTTATACCCCTCTCTGGCAATGAATACACTTGTCCATTAAAATATGTTCTTTGAAGTTATTTCAGGCTTTCCAGAGTAAAGAACTGTAAAGTCTCACTATGGCTCAGGATTAACTAAGAAGGGCCAAACTTGATCTCATTTATGGAAGTGTAAACCTGTTGTAACTCTACTCCAAGCCTACCACTTGGTTTTATATATATATATATTTTTAATCTTTGTCCAGAAAAAGAGGAGGCAATTTTAACCTTCCACTGGTACTCTGTGTACTCCATCTTCCTGTGGATTTCGGTGTTGTCCAGCTAGAAATACTTTCTTTTATTTAAATCCACCTCTGAGCCAAAATGGGATGCAATCAATTGTTCATAGCCGATAACTATTTGCCTTATGATGAGTTATTATTTAAAATTACCATGGCTATATGCTGTGTGTCCTGGATAAGAATCATAGAACCATGGAATCATAGACTGGTTTGTGGTCGAAGAGACCTTGAAGATCATCTAGTTCCTCCCCGCCTTGCATGGCCAGGGACACCTCCCACTAGACCAGATTGCTCCAAGCCCCATCCAACCTGCCCTTCAACACTTCCAGAGAGGGGTCAGCCACAGCTTCTCTGGAAAACTTGAGCCAGTGTTTCATCATTGTCATAGTGAAGAATTTCTTCCTCATGCCTGAAACCCCTCTCTTCCATCACCCCTTTTCCTATCACTCCCTGCCCTTGTAAAAAGTCCCTCCCCAGCTTTCCTGGAGCCCCTTCAGGCACTGGAAGGTGCTCTAAGGTCTCCCTGGAGCCTTGAGCTCCAGGCTGAACAACCTCAACTCTCTCAACCTGTCTTCACAGCAGAGCTGCTCCAGCACAATGATCATCTTTCTGGCCCTCCTTTGGACTCACCCTAACATCTCCATGTCCTTCTTATGTTGGGGGCTCCAGAACTGGACAAAGTCCTGCAGGTGGGGTCTCAC
Organism: Chaetura pelagica; assembly: GCF_000747805.2. Classification (NCBI taxonomy): domain Eukaryota; kingdom Metazoa; phylum Chordata; class Aves; order Apodiformes; family Apodidae; genus Chaetura; species Chaetura pelagica. The sequence goes on from NW_009953960.1 coordinate 729,514, forward strand.
AAAAGCAGAGTAGAAAGGAAGAATCAAATCCCCCAACCTGCTGGTCATGCTTCTGATTCAGCCCATTGTCTTACCAGAACAGGTCCTGCTAAAATGCTGAATCCAATATTCAAAGTGGTTCTGTAGCTGCATGAAAACTCTCACAGTAAACTGGAGATTCTCATAGACAAATCCAGTTCAGCATCAGATATATCTGCCTCTGCCACATGGACTAAAGAAACAACTCCTCAGATGCAAGCCAGCCACTGAAAAGATTAATGATCTTCTCCAGTTAAGTAGTGATGGCAACCAGACCCTCCACACTTGGCTATGGATAGAGTTTGCATGTGGAAAGCATGCTGTGCATGAAAACTAATGTGGCATGGAACTTTTGCATGAGAAGATTTGCAGGAGCAATTAAAGGTACCCCTTGATGGGCTTGCTATCATGTCACTGAGAAGACCTGAGAACATCTGGAAAAAAAAAAAAAAAAAAGGCTGTAAGAGCTTGCCCTCTAAACTGGTAAAAAGAGAGCATAACAAAGGCCAAGCTGATACTAAAAGTAGCCTTGTTAGGCATTTCAGATGTCTTCAGTCATCAGAAGGGGCTGGGAAGAAGTTGTCCAGGAGCAGGGTGAGAAGGGAGGAGAGCAAAGCCATGCAGCTGGGGAGGGCAAATGCAAATGGAAAGCCATTGTCTACCATTCCTACCGAATAGAAGTTTATTAGATGTTATTAATAAAAGTTTTAGAAGTTATTTTACGAAAGTAAATGAGCACAAGAGAGGGCAAGTGGTAACAAAAGGTCAATAGTATTTTACAACAGAAGTTCAATAGTACAGCACTGCTTTTTCAACAATATAGAAAAAAAAAACCACTGAAAAAAGAAATCACCAGCAGAGTGTTTGAACATATTCCTTGACTATTCCATTAACCCACCCTCATTTATTTTTAGGTAGATGGTGTGATCCACAGCAGTTGATTAAACTGCAGAGAGTGGTAATTTGTTCAGCTAATATGAAGTAAATGAAAGATAAGCAGACATGTTACATGAGTCTTGCAAACGTTGATATAATAATCCCTAACTGTGTGTCCCCTCTTCTTCAAAACATGAACAAAGTGTCATCACACTTTATTGACCAACCACCAGGTATTATTGCCAAGATATGGAAATGAATATAAGGAGTAGAGGATCAGTGGTTTCCTCAGGAGTATATTTGAAGAACAAAATAGATCAAGCAGCCTCATCCACTTCTGCATTAGCCCTGTGTTTATCCAATTCCATTTTGCTGCTTTAGGAAGGCTGCAAACCTAAGTGATTTCATTTGGTATTCCTGTTGCTTTCTTCATTGTATCTTACTGCGATGAAACAGTAAGTAAAAAAAAACAAATATCTAAAAAGAACCCAAACAATACACAAACAATAAACTTCATTTGCTCTCTAGTTCTCTGAGGGACCCTCTTGAATATTTAAACCCTATTTAGTGATAGAATCACATGGTATTCATTCCACCAGTGTAAATGGGAAACAGGATTTACCCTCCTGTTATACAATGCTTGTGTATATTATTTTTTAAGTGGAAGCTGGTGAAAGAAAAATCAGTGCACTGGCTTACTTCAGATTTATTTCCAATGGGCTTCAGCACTTTAAAGTGCTTCTGAAATCATATTAACTGAAACTCAAGCAGAACCCTGTTGAGCACACTCATGGCACGGCAGCTACAATTGAGGAGCTTAGAGAACTGTTTCACAGATGTACGCAGCCTTGATGTCCCTAGTGCCCGTGCAACTTTCTCCCTCCTTCTCTCCCCCTACATGGTTTCTTCTCTCCACTCATTTTTCTTATTGTATTTTATTTCATTACAAGGGAGAGGGGAGGGGAAACACAGCAGTTGACTCACGGAGCTGCAACGTGGCAAGACAAATCTCAGAGGTGGTTAAGGCTCAAAGGCAGTACTGTGCTTGCTGGGAAGTCTGTGCCTTTTAGTCTCCTGCTTTCTATTATTTCTTGATGAGCACTCATCAGTATTGCCTTTGGAGAAAGAAAAAAAGAAGAAAAGAGAAACAAGGGTCTGATCTTTGTATTGTCCATTGGGCTGGCTCACTGTACTTAACTAGCAAGTCCTGTAGTAGCAGAAATGCGGTAACTTCTATGTGGTGCTTTTTTACATAAAGAAGCAATTCAGTATCATCACCAGTCTTTTGCCCAAGATCTGTTTCTTGGTCCTTCTCAAGGCTTGCCTCAATTCTTTCCCCAAATCAGCTGTCTGTCATCAATTCTTCCTGAAGAAAGCCCTATTCAAATCCTTTCCCTGATCCTACACTCACTGTGTGCTTTCATTTATTCTTTGGTTGCCTGACAGAGCTTTGAGGAAGGATTTCAAAGACAGGGGCTCCCAGGTAAGTGACCTATTGTACTCTGTCACTGCCCTGATACTTGACCTTGGGCAAGTCAATAGCAAATGGATACTGTTAAAAAGCTGTATTTGCCAATATTTAATGGTGCATGTTATATAAATGTCACTATAACTGTTGCTCACTGGCCTGGGAATAGTCTGTTAAACTATACCCAAGTAGTAACACTGAAGTGGACAAGAACTTTCCTAGGTTTGAAGAAGAGCACAAAAAAGAAAAAGAAAAAAGAAAAGAAAAAAGGAGGGAAACAATCCAGAGATGTTACAGGTCACGAATCAGGCTCAAAAAGTTGTAACAGAGGTTGAATAGTTCTGTTTTAATGAAAGGCAACCTCTAAAAGTTTGGGAAACAGTAATTCAGGCCATAATTTTTTATTTGGAAATATGATAACTGAGAGACTTCAAACGTCAAGCTACCATGCAGAGAACTAAAACACAGCCAACAAAGTGAAGAGCTAGAATGCACTGTACTCAGGAAATGTGGGCTTTTTTTTTAGTGTTGCAAACTTCCAAGAAGTGAGACTGCAAAATATCTTCTTAGTAGCTGGATCTCCAGTGAGAATTCTCTAAAATTGGCCATGACTCATCAAGTTTTGTGAGATGCTGAGGCTCTCTCCAGTTCCCATCGATCTGAGATACTGTTTTCCTGGCCACAGAATGGGATCTCTGCATTGGCCTTAGTGGAACTCAGATTCCCAAAGCAAAAAGAAGAGGAAATAGTGAAATATAAAGGAGTTGGAAAATTAATTCGCTTACAAACTCTAGGCACATATCTGAACATCAGGGCCCCTTTGGAGAAAAAGGACAGTGTCCTGGCAAAACAAACTCTGCAGGGTTTGCAGAGGTTTTGTTCTGCTACGTACAACTTAATTGTTGGGTTCTTCTCTAACTTGCATTTCTGAGTCATTTGTTTTTAATTAAGCCTCTAATTGCCACATTTTATCAGATCTTGCTATTGTGTCCCTGAAAGCAACATCGGTGATCAGGGTTTACTTCCTACTGTTTTTATCCTGAAGAAAAAGCTGTGTTGGGGATGTATCCAAATCTACCTCTTTCCACCTTGATTAGAGGAACTGACTGTTGAGGGTGAACTGAGCACAATCCATTTTGTCTCCTTTTGTCACTATATACCACCCTTTCTAAAGGTATCTCTTGGCCAGATCTCAGCTTCCTAGGGTCTAGCACACCACCAGTGCAGACAGTTATAGCAACCTTGAATCACAGAATGATACGGAAAAGCAGAGGTTTTGTTTAACAAAAGAGCCAGGTGCACTGGAGCATGGATTCTGCCAGGGACAGGCAGTTTTCACTCCCCTTGGGAGCTAAGTGGAAGCTTTATCATCAAATACTGGAAAAACAACGCACTGAACCCACTGAAGATGTGCACTTTGGGAGCAACCCTGCCTCCTTTCCTACTATCCTGCAGCAGCACAGAGCTGCACATCCTCCTCTGGAGAATGACTGTCCACTGCTGGCATCCTACACCATCTTATCACAACATCCCAGCCCTCAACACTGCAGACCATTCTGATCCAAACACAGCCTTGGGTTGTTGTGTAATGGGACAAAAAGTAGCTCTGAAAGGGAAAAAGGAACAAATGTAAAAAAAAATAAGTAAAAAAAGGATAAGAATGTAAAAAAAAAAATAAGTAAAAAAAAATAAGTAAAAAAAGGATAAGAAAAAAAAAGGATAAAACCAGAATTTGTGATTTGGTCTCTTCTGTGTATAGATGTAGTCTGGTTTGGATTTACACACTGGCAAAACCAGCAGCAAAACAGAGGTCAGGGGAGCAAACATACTGTAAGGGAACACAGACGTGGTTCATTGTTTTCCTCTGGCAGCAATTTGCAGCCACATTGCTGTACAGTACATGATCCTGTGGAGAATAGAGCAGCAGAGATTTGGGTCCTTGGAGCCTAGGGCTTGGAAAGGACCTTTATCTGGTCTATAGATAAATGAATGAAACACAGCATGGAAGAATGTAAAATACAGCAAAGCATGAGAACAAGCTTAGCTCTGCTTAGACAAAGGAGTTGTGGTTTCTTCCTTCTCACCTTCTCTCATGAATGCATGGAAAATAAAAACAGTCGTGGCTATAAATAGAGCTGCCAGGGAAGGAGGACAAATCCTGCATCATTCATGAACACAAGTCTCAGACGTTCTGCCAGAGCATAACTTAAACATTTGCTTACATCAAAGTGAAGCACGATCAAAAACTGTGGGCTTCCCTCAAGGCTTCCATTCAAAAGAGAAATAGTGAAAGAAACACACTTTTCCTCAGTTACTAGATGCATTGTGTAAATGAAAATTAGTATAAACAGTCTGGAGATAACTACATATTAAATGCACACAATTTATAGAGCTTGAAAGAAAACAGTAATTGGTTAAATTCATGAGAGAGCTGAAACTTCTCAGTTTATTTTTTTTTGTTCTTTAGCAAACTCAGGAAGAATTTCATAAAAAAGAGCTACAGCACCATTCATAGGTCATCATTATCACCCTGAATACCAGGAGGGACTGTCTTCATGTCTAGGCCCCTGAAATCACAGGCAATTATATCAAATGCTAAGACTCACCTAAATGGAAGGTGCTCAGTTGCTGTATCTGTCTTTCCCCCAGGGTTCAGCGTAGCCCACACGAGATGCAGAAACCCCACCCAGAAGATGCCTGATTTGGCAGCAAGGCTCTTAATGCAAACACTGAGTTATTCAGCAACAACCCCAAGCCCTTGCCCACACAACATCCACTCGCACACAGGTCATAAATCACTTCTCCAGACAGTAAAACAATGCTAAGACCTTCAGTACCTATAGCCACAAGAGGTAAAATCTACACTGGGCCACAGATAAAAAGCAGGGCAGACTAAGGGCATGGTCAGTGTTGTAAATCCCCTGTAAGGGCGGGGAATATCTTGTGAAAATTCCTCAGTGGACCACCCTCTGTCTTTTTCAGAAAAGCTTTGTCATCCCTGCTAATATTGCCCAGAGAAAATTCTTTCCCAGCTCTGAATCTGGGAGACTCTTAGTGTTCCTGGCACATCAGCCTGTTCTGCCAAAGATGCAATTGCCAATCAGTTAATCCACTTAATGAGCAATGTGCTGCAAGCTTAAGGAGAGGGTGTTACCAGAGAGCCCAGAGGATTTGCTTTTCTCCCTGATGTGCTACTTTCTACAGCTTTGCAGAGCCTTCATGTCTGAATCCAAACCTTTCCCTATTTATCTTACACATTCTTCACGGCAAGATGTGTGTCTCACTAACTTCGTACCATGCTGAGCATGATCAACCTTTGGTGCAACTGCAATGGGTATCTGCTAGGCTTCGTGGGATTTTTTTGGGGGAGGTTGTGGTTTGTTTGTTTGTTTGGTTGGTTGGTTGTTTTTTTTTTTAGCAGTTTTTCAGTTTGTTTGTTTTTCTGTGCAGCAAAATTGCTTCTTAAGACCTCCTAGTTCCTACTAAAATCTGAGGGAGAAAGAAGGGATGCTGGGGAACACCTCAGATCCTACCACAAGTCACCAAAAACTGGTATAAGAATATTTCTAAAATGTATTTCCATCACAGATAAGTCAGAAAATGACTTAACATTTCAGAGTGTATCTCATTTCCAGGGAAGTTGGGTGGGATTTAAATCCCCAAATTTACACATCAAGAGGTTGTGTGTTTACATTTGAGGTATGCTCAGACTGGAGGCTCTGTTTGGAGTGAAACAGTAACTTCCAGCAGATTAATAATTTCATCATGAAATAGGCAGCTAAAGCCAGACTTAGAGAGGTTTTAGAGGTTTATAATTAGAGGAGCTGAACTTCTAGATATGATGGGTGAAAATACTGGCAGATCTCTTTTTCCTGATCTAGCCTTCCATCTTTCTGAATGCAGCTCCTGGGATGTGTTAATTTGGTCTTTTCCAGATAAGAATTAGAGTTACTAAATGTGTTTGCTTTTTTTGTGAACTTTAAAAAACCATTCTTCTGTTAAAAATATTTTTTTCTTCTGTTTGGTAAAAATTCCTGTCTTTAATAATTTATTTTTCACTTGTGAAACTGCTCACCCCCAAACAATGGCAATTCAACATGTAAGCAGCTCACATGAAAGACCTCTAAGGATCTTTTTAAGTAAAAGTCAATATAGTAAATATAGGATAGCAATGGTTATGGCTGTAGGTCTAGCCAACAGTATCAGCTTCTTCAAAGGGACAAGATTCAGCCTTATTCTAAAGAGTTCTTACTGATGATCAGTCTATTGATGTTTGCATTGTGCTATCGGGTCACTGTGCAATCGGACACTCCTTGTGTCTTTCCAAATCCCTGATGGGCTTTGCAACTGTTCCTCATTTAACTGGCTCGGTCTAGTAGGTTATAACCATCAGAATTTGCCATGATGACAGGAATGGGAAGCAATGAAATTTATAAGCTAGTTTTCTCCCATCACAGATCAGAAAATTACAAGCACTGTAAGGAACTCTGTACGTGAAGGGCCCTAGAGGAAACCTGGGGAGGGACTTTTTACAAGGGCACATAGACAGAAGACAAGGTGTAATGGTTTTAAACTGGAAGAGGATAGAGATATGTTACATATTAGGAAGAAATTCTTTAGGGTGAGGATGGTGAGGCACTGGCCCAGGTTTCCAAGGGAAGTTGTGGCTGCCCCATCCCCAGAAGTGTTCAAGGCAGGGTTGGATGGGACTTTAAGCAACCTGGTCTAGTGGGAGGTGTCCCTGTCCATGCAGGAGGGGAGGAACTAGGTGATCTTTAAGGTCCCTTCCAACCTAAACCATTCTGTGATTCTGATTCTCTGTATGCAGCCCAGAGAAATTAATTAGGTTGTCTGTCACGTAAGGAGCAATGCCTATTCCAATATTTTCTCTACTGGATTTCTCACCTTTTAATTTGCATATTTTATACCTACCTATACATAGATAAGTATTGTTTTTAAAATTAATAGGCCTAGCCAGTAACCTCCAGCTAGTTCTACTCGATGATTTAAATATAAATTCCTTGCATGTGTTAAATTGAAATATATCAGATTTATATTTGAATGTTGAAGCAACTCTCTCGAGGTTTCTAAGCTCCAGCATTGTCATTACTTGGGAAAGCATATGATAGTTTAGTTCCTAGTTTAAGAATATTGGAAGTTTTTCTTGCCTTTTAGAAATCTATTGTTAATGTCTGCTCATGAACCTATAGCTCCATATAAAGCCACGGAAGCACTGGGGAAGAAAAGGTGTCTGCCCAATGGAAATGGAGATCTACATTTAGAGTAAGTCAGTCCTGGAAATGAAGGTTGGGTAATTGGAAGGACAGGAATTGTGCAGGGAAATAGGAATGAAAAGAATAAATTTTGAAGGGTGAGGAAGCTGCAAAGTTCTGAGAGCTTTGGAGGTGAATACAACAGGGCTGAACTTAATCATGAGGAGGACTTTCTTATCTACTGATGAGAAACAATTAAAAAAAACAGCTTATATTTACATGAAGCCCATTCTGCTAAGGCAGAAGAGATGAGATGGAATAACAGCAGTGACAAAGAAATCCAAGACTGAATTGAGTCAAGAGTCCAAGAATTATCCAAATAAAATCTATTTATCACTGATAGATGTAGAAATTGAAAGTGATTATGGTGATACTGGCTTCTTCCCTTCCCATGGTGCCATGTAGAATTTTATAACTCCTGTTCAACTGAGCTGTTCTCTGTTGTGAGTGGGAATAGAATCTTTGCCCCTCTGGGACAGAACAGATGAAACAATGCAGGTCCCAGGATGGTGCTAATTATGCCTGATGAGCATGCAAGGAAGCTACACCATTCAGCTTCACAAAATTATTTCCCTTATCCAAAAAAAAAAAAAAAAAAAAAAAAAAAAAAAAAAAGGAAAGTCACAAATAAACTGCCACACCATAGTTTTCAGATTTCTTTAAATGACAACAAGGTAACAGCAGATGAACTTGGTCTTTTCTCCTCAGTCAAATTCTACTGAGAGAGGGATTCCTAGAGATACCAGCTTTGGTTGCCAACTCTGCATGCAGAGGGTGCAATATTCAAGGCAGTTCTGCACCTCTGTTCGGATGGAGTCCTGTAAGACCAGTTCTTAAGCTGCAGTAACTGCCCAGTCTCATGCTTCACACCCTGGCTTAAAACTGAGGATGAAGCAAGACGTCCATTCAGTTCCCAAGGTGACAAGCAGAGGAAATCAGATTTATGAGTTCTGATCTGTGTGCTTAACATTTGGGGCTGATTTCTTGGCCAAAGTAGTAAAGATTCAGGACAGAAGAGCAAACAGAGAGCTTGACCTCAGAAAAGCCCTGTAGTGTGATTACTTTTCATTTTCATTAGCTTAGTTCAGAAGAAGAAGTGCATCAGGATGAGAAAGATGTGCATTTAAAGTACATTGGAAGTCATTATATGTCATTTCATGGAGGAGGAGGTAGAGTGCACCAAAGTCAACCTCCCTAACCAAACAACTTCTTATGTTTGAAGAATTTTGCTCTTGATCCTATCTTCTCTAATGAATCTCTGCCTGAAGTTTAATCATGTTCTCTCACAATTACTCATTCTGTATCAGTAACACCCAAAAACTTAGACCATGTTTGCTCAAACCTATAACTTTATTTTTTCTTATCTCAACTAGCTCAAAAAACCTTGACCTCAACACAGAGAGAGCCAGTCCTATATTTTCTGTGCCATATAATTATTATTCCACATTCAATTTTCATTCCTTATTACAGATGTATTTTACAATGTGTGTAATTATATGCAAATAAAAATCCAATTGGATCAATACCAAAAGCATGTTTTATTACCAATAATTCTGTTTTGCATTCTCTACTTATGTCAGTGGATTCCTTAAAAGACAATTAATGTAACGTCGCTGTGGAGCTAAAGTGACTTCCAAAGGCGAGGAATTTTCAGTAAAAATATGATTTTAGGAATTACTGAATAAATAAGTTATTGTAATTTAAAAATTCAGCTTACTCATATGAAGCTTGACAAAACCCTGTCAATAACCTCCTCTAGTAACTACCTGCTTCTATGAGGATATGATGAACAAAGACAGGTGATAAATAATAGCCTGTTTTCTTTTCCACCGCAATGCTGTTACTCACCCATATTTATAACATGCCATTTACTGAAGTGTGCATGTTTATAGGCTCTCTGCCAGAGTCTGATAAGGGCAGTGATTGGTGGTGGGTTATGCTGGTGCTCAAACTTCCCTTCCCCATCCATGCCAGCTTTCAGTGAAGCCAGAGCAGAAAGCGCAGCATCCTTCAGTTCATTTTCTGTCCTCTTTCTTCCAGCAGTGTGGCAGAGGGTAAGAAAGGAATGCAAAGTCACGCTCTTTTGCACTGCCCTTCAGCTTCATTATTTACTTTACACTCTTCTACCTGAATGCATCAGAAAAGGCCCTTTTAAAAGACTTTTCCCTCCTTGCCTGCTTTTAGGAGGAGCCTGCTGCGTGGCAGTGTTACTCTAATTTAAGCTGGTGGGAGGGCGTGCTAGATGGTTTCACCAGGTGCTGGGCTGGAAGGGTCTCCTCATTGCCATATTTCTGAACAGCTTCATTATTTTTTCCCCTTTTTTCCAATGCCCAGCCCCCTGCCTTCAGCATGGTGATTCTTTAATTGCAGCCCAGGCTTTACTCAAATGCTTCCTGAAAGCATTTTTAGCTAGTTCCAGAGCTGCTTTTCAGATACAAGGACTGAATGGTAGCTTCAACAGCACACGTCTGTCCAGCTTAGCAAAACAGGTCCATAAAGGAGGTAAGAAAAGGCTTTGTTATGCTTTAAAAGCTTTGCTATAAAACTTCAGCTTCTGCCACTGCCACAGGAATTTTTCCAGAGTAAGAAACTGCCTAAGCAGCAATTCCACTGATGGCTAATATGAAGAGAAAAAAAAAAATTGTCAGGAATGAAATAATTTTAACTTCAGCATGAGGATGTTATGGAGAGTCTACTGAAAGTGAACAGCAGAAAACCAGCCCCAAACTTATGTCAGAGCTGCCAAACTTTGGAGAGCTGGACCCAGATCTGAAACAAAAGCCATGCTGGTATTATGCTCTGCTGATAATGTCTTTCCATCAGTTGTGTGGCCCTGAAACAACCTCATCAGACGGTCGTTTGTCAAAAACAAATTTAGACCAATCTACCATATGTAATTTACAGCCGTGGCTTGACAACATACTGCAGTTATCCCCAGCAGACACAACTGTTTACATTTTATACACATAATTGGGTCTGGTTCAGTAACATTTTTCATTGGTGTGTCTGCCAAAATTATTAAGCTATTAGTACACACTGAATCAGTGCCAAGCAAAATATTTCCCAATAAAAATGGCCTTATCTGTACAGATGCCAAGAAGGTTTGTGTTTTTTGGTGTGTGTGTGTGCATATTTTTAAGACTCTACTTCATATAGCTATATGTAAATGTTTACCAAAGCTATGACTTGACATAGATGTAGCATATTAGATCAGGATAGTTTGGATGTGGCCCATGGGATCATGTCTGATCTGCCACATTTTCTGTTGTTACCATAGAGGAGACATATGGTGTCCAGTAGTAAACTCATGGAGGAAACTTCTTCCTAAACCACTTCTGAGCAAGGTGAGGAGGACCTGCCACCAAACCCATACTGAGCTTGTGGGGGAGAAGGGTCCTCAAGTTGTCATTCAGCGCCCAGCATGCACCCTTTAAACACGAACCCAAAATGCTACATGCTTCAGATCATCCCATCCACTCTGACAGCCACCCTTCTGTCTAACTCCCCCAAACGGGTATTTAAATCCACATCCAGTTTTAACTGCCTACAAGGAATAACAGAAGCTCAGCAAGTTGGTATTTTTGTTGTTGTTTTTTTAACATGCATTTTTGGAAAACTCAAGGTACGTTCATTTAGTGACTGGTCACAGGGATCAACAGAAAAAGAGCAATTTTGTTATGAGGAGTTTGACTTTTTTCAGCACTATTTTCAGCTTCAACTCAAATTCAGGAAAATGCTTTCTCAAAACCACTTACCCACACTGTGTCTCAGCTTCCCAACTGAAGAGGAGGTGTGCTATGTTATTTAAAAATGCCCCTTTTTAAATCTTGTGGAGAGGAAAATAGTTTGTAAGTGGCAACTCTTCAGGAAATTTTTCTCCCACCTCCTCAGGAAATAGGTTGTTTGTGTAATATTCTCAGCTCTTCTTATTCAGGCCATCAAAATGTGAGTCCCTCAATCTCTCCAACTCCTCAAGCTCTCTCCTTCCCCATAGCTCGTCCATGAGAAGCAAAGGATGACCTGAAGTCCCAGAAACTTAAATATGAGTCAATGTGCCTTAAATTTATGGGGAATAGGGCTGGTTATTAGTATGATCCTCCTATGAGGTTAAAGAGCAGTACTGAGATAAAGAACAAAGGCACAAGCTTTACTCCTCAATGTAATTGGACATCAAAGATGTACACTTGTATTTGATTAGAAGATATGTAATCAACCTAAGAAAGGTAGACTACAGAGCCTGCAAATCTACGTGACACAATGATAACATCAGACCTCACTTCAAATAATAAAAAGGGTGCAAATTTTCCACCCACATTAAAATGTCTGCAGTATAGCTATCTACATGGGTTTTACTGGTCCAATTCATCTTGTCCTAATGTATACATATAAAACATGTCAGCTAAAGAGCTCTGCAGAAGTTTCTTTTCCTTCACTGACTGCAGATGAAGCCCAAGGTGACCAGTCAAAATGTGGATATCTGCACCACAGAGAGCTAAAAAATGAGCTAAAGCAAATTCTACCTCTATGAATTGCTAAGTGCTTTTTCAAATCTGCTGTTTTCCTTCAGTCTCAAAATTTGGATGGGTCTTGCAAGCTTTCAACTTGCCCAGGGGAGTTATTAAAAGTCTGGAAAGATCAGTGTGCCAATAACTTATTATTAAATTAAAATGAAAAAAACCCAACATATTCCATTTAACACCTCCAGATCCTGTGCTTCCCTGGGACAAACATACAAATGTATGAAATACCATACTACAAAACCAAGTTTAATTCCTCCATGTTTTTAAAGAACACACTCAGAAAAGTTCAGGTTTTCATAACATCACTTTCTGGCATTTTTACTGCTTTTTGTTTGCTTTTAGACTCCTTTTTAATATAACCTATGCTGACTGGCACAAATTCTCCACTGTTTGGATGACATCCCCTTAAAGCCATCAGGCATGAAAGGACAGCAAATCAGCTTTGAACTCACCTTCTCTATATTTGAAATAGGGCTTTTATCTTAATGTTCTCAAGTTGTGTGTCCTGCTATGATTAATACACCCATTAGCTTAGTTAATTTTTTTTTCCAATCAATCAACATACAACATTCATCAAGAAGCCTTGAGGTTAATTTTAAATGGTTTTTCCATACAGTAACCAAGCAAAGGTTCTCCTGCAGTGCTGACTGTGTGGCTGCACAGTGTAAGGTGGTGGGCTTTGTCTTGGGGAAGGCAAAGAACAGTTAAACTCAGTGATCTTAAGGGTCTTTTCCGACATAAATGATTTTATGAAGATGACAAGGTGGTGTTCACACCTGCATCACCTTTGGGCAATGTAGGGGTTCAGCTTCATCTCCCACAGCTTGACTGTTGCATTTAGGTAAGAGAACAACTTAGCCTGGATTTTTGTCCACTAATTGATGCAGACAGAATGGAAGCTCCTCGGGGTGGTTTCTTCATTAAGACTCATGAATCTCCTCTGGAGGTGTCTATATCTGGAGGAAGCCTAGGGGATGTAGGAAATGGGATTCATCTCATGAGACAGCTGCCCCTGGCTAGTTTTCTAGACTCCCCTTGTGCATAGAAAATAGACAGAAAGTTACACTTTTGTGCTCAATTTAGCCGCTTTGTGTTATATGTTTACCAAAAGTGAAAACAACTGGCCATTTAAAATGCAATTTTCTTTTTGAAGTTTTTATAAGAGACATTTAGGGTTTTTTTAGGTGATATGAATACTGTCTCAAATAGGATGAAGTGGGGTGATTCCAGGCTGTAACTCTTCTATTCATTGTCTTACTGTCCTTACTGTATTGCAAAAACGAAAATTAATTGTTTCTTCTAATCAGAAAAGGGTTATTAAAAATGGTTATAAAATTATATTAAAAGAAGAAACAGGGAACAGTTTTGCTGGAATGCACTGCTCTGATATTGCTCTTCTATCAGTTACATCCCTACTCCAAGATACATCCCATTCCTCTTGCTCAGGTCCCAAGGGCTACGCAGCTGCTCTGAGAAAGAAGACACCCCCTCCATGCAAGGGATGACAATCCCTTATCACTTCCACCTTTCCCCCCTGACAACTGCTGACCATGAAGGGAGCAATGCTCAGAAAGGAAATGTCTTTGCTTTTATTTAATTTTTTTTTTTCAACACCAGTCAAGAATAAAGCCCTCCACCTGCTATTGTGCAGCTGAGTTTCTAATCTCTGGTGCCAGCCCGGCTGCTGGGAGCCAACCCTCGAGCAAGGGAAAGTGGGGTCAGGCACACAGGGGGCAGGATGGCTGTGCTGATGTGATGTGACACACACAGGTCTTTACTGCACCAGGAGAAATAACCCCAGTTGTTAATTAAAAATTCATTACTTCACCCATGGGCAGTGTCTCTGGGCTGAATTCAGCGCAGGCTGGTATAGAAACCGGAGTCCAAAGTCTATTGCTTGATTTTTCTATGGAAATATGTGGTCAGGGAGTGTTATTTTTAATGATCAGCCATAAGGAGGTGGCAACTAATCCCACGGGATGATTCCACATGTCAGTGTTGGCTCCAGGTATTGGGGGAACTGATAAAGGAAGCAGAATATGATCCTGCCCAGCAGGCTCTGGAGCCAGTGATAATCTGATAATGAGTGCTACTTATTAGGTGCTTTTCCATGTGTTTTCTTTGATTTAGATTCCAGGTCTTAAATACCAATTTGTTCACATTATCAGGAAAACAGTTTGCAAGATCTTTTGGAGACCAAGCAAGCAATTGCTTCCAGGTCCCTCTGCAGTTCTTATTTTTCTGGCTGGAGCTCATTTGTCTGTAGCACATTTGGGTGACAAGCCTGAGAAAAGTCACCTTCGGCTTCTGTGCAAAGCCAGGCACTAAATGGACTCAGAAGGTGCTGCACATCCACTGTGTTTTGATGATTACCAGGGGCCTCTGCTCTCTTGACAATTAAGCTTGAAATATTGTCACAGCTGCCACTGGGGACTGAAGGAGCCAAACGTTTGAGTATCAAAAGTGAAGGTAAAGAGCCAGCACTGTGGGGCCACCAGTGGTTAGATCATTTTACAGTTGAAAGCTGTGAGATAGGTGCTTAACTTCAGATATCAGTTGGAAAATGACCTCAGTTTTCTTATCTGTAAAATAGATGTACTTCTATTTGCTTTCCTCCAGGGAAGTACAATGCATTTGGTTTACTAATGGTTTTGGGTGCTTCAGGCTCCTTAGGAATTATGAAATCCTCAAGCAGTGATGGGAGGGCTGTGAGCACAGGTGAACCCGCAGTACACAACGTACAGCTGATCCACATAGGATGATAATGTCAGTTTAGAGAGGAAAAACAAGTCCTGGACAGATATTTTTTTCTGAATTTGGAAACACTATAATGGTGTAGTGGAGTTTGGAAGAATTTCAAATGAGGCATCAAACCAAACTTGGTTTGGTTATAAAAATTTCCAGGAATCTTTAATGGAATGAAAGTATGGAGGCTAACACTTCATTTAATTATTATTATTTTTCCTATACTTATGTAATAATCTGACCTACCTAAAAAAATCTTTCATTCCCACATACGGTTCTTCAGTTATATGGGTGATTTCTTCAGCAGTCCCAGCACAGGTCCCTTTTAATAATGGGTGCAGCCACACATGTTGAGATATTGGGATGGACTCAGATGATCACCAAATGTCTATCTGTAAAGCACTCTCAGGCTGGCTAACCAGTTACGGATGAGGATGTTTCCGTTTCAGATTTTAGGACATGCCCCATGAAGCCATGTCTAGCTCACAAAAAATAAAACTAGCCAGTGATGGGTGTACTGGTTTAATTAAATCTCTCCACAGTAGCTGGTATGGGGCTACACTTGCCTTCCCAAGTAACTTATTTGTGATGGAGCTCTGCTTTCCATGCAGCTTTTGCTTTGCTTGTTAAACTGTCTTTATCAAAACCCATGAGCTTTTTTAATTTTACCTGTCCAATTGTCTCTTCCCTCCCACCTGGGAGGAGTGAGCAACTGTAATTAGAGGGTTAATTGCCTACCAGGGCTGAACCATGGCAACAGGTTAACCTTGAAAATGCTATGGTTCGTTTTTTTTTGTATGCACATAGATATCTGCTGAGAGGAAGGGGAAGTTCTGAGCATCAGAGAGTAATTTAGGTTGGAGGGAACCTTTGGAGGCCATCTAGTCCTACCTCCTGCTCACAGCAGGGACAAGTTTGAAGGTGGATCTAATTGGGGAATTGGATCAAGTGGTCCAAACCAGATTTAGTATCTCCAAGGATCGAGTTTCCTCCCATACTAGTGTTAGACTAAACTCATTGTGAAAATTATTTTGCCTAAATTGTAACTAAATTTCTCTGTTGCAATGTGGACACCGAATGAACCTTGGGATGCTTCAATTTAGTTCCTTAAAAGGCTTCTTCTATGACACTGTGAGGGTACAAATCTCCCTCAGATCATATTTCTCAGTTGCAAAATAGAAATAAAATTCCTTAACACATCAACTTTTCAGTTCATTTCCTCTATGTAGCACAAAAGCACTTTGGGGTTGGGAAGTCCAGCATTTAGTGCAAGGGGTCTGTGATATTACTCACACTACCAGATAATTCCATACTAAAAATGCTCAGTGATCATGGTGATAAGAAATATATAAAAGAAATATCTTTAAATGTTTCTGATTTCAAGAAATTTAGCTACTGGAAGCCTTCAGAAATTTAAAAGTACATTCAAATTCACAGGGTCGATACTCAGTTTGAGTTTGAGAGAAGGTTTTAGGAATATTTTTAGTAAAATCTAGTTTCTATATCAGATAAAAGCCACTCAGAAATCATGCGTGTCTCCATGCTGATATAACTTCAAAATGCCACACATGAAGTGCTCCAACATCATTAACTGGTGTGCAATGTTGATTTGCACGCTGTAAATTTGATTGAAAACAGGAGTTTATCACTGAAATGCTGAAATAGCCTTGAATATAGGGAAGTGAATGACTATAATTGCTGATGGGTTCTTTTTATTATCAAGGAGCCTTGATTATAGCTTCATAGACTTAAATTATGGCAAATCTAGGACAAGATCAATTTAGTGTCTAAGCAAATATTTATATAAAACTGGAGACTGGCATGTATTGATCTATTTGTAAGAAGCATAATTCTGTCTGCAAAATGCATTGGCATTGAACAGTGCTCTTTCCACTATGTGCTTCCTCAACAGCAAGAAGCTGCAAGTCATGAAGAGTAAAGAAAACACAATTTGGGAAGTTGGAGGGCTCATCTCAGTCAAATGGAGCTGTGAACCCAAGCCAGTGGTTAAGGACCACCCTTTAGATGGAGACTGATTAATGCCGGGGTGTGTATTGTAGAGAAATTGATAACCAGCTCATGTATTAAGTCAGAAATCCTGCTTGAAGGAAAACAAAGCATTCAGAGTATCTATCAGAGCCTAATTTGTCAAGCTGGCAATTGTCCATGGGTAAAATCACCCAGCATAGAACATCAGCTGCAACACCCCGAGTCTCCCTGCATTCATGAGAGGTCGCCTTGATATAAAGTAGAAGAATGTTTCTAACTTGTGGGATGAAGAGGGATCCTTGTGAAACGATGACCCTCCCCAACAAAGGCTGCTTTTGTTGGAGGAAAAAGCCGGTGTGGGGGCAGGGAAGAGAAGAGGCCGGATTACCTTTTGTTGCATTTGACAGTTGAAAAGGCCCTGGTGAATAATTGCCCTTAAAACTAACAAACAAGGAGAAAGAAAAAAAATGCAGAAAAAGAGAAGAAAAAAACCCTCCCTTGACCCCTCCCCATACACAATAGCTCTCTTTGAAATAAAAACAAAATAAAAATAACTTGTAGGGGGAAAAAATCTAGCTTAATTTGACTTTCCTTTCTGCTTTTGGCAAGTGTACACACACACATGCAGATGTGCAATGAGAAGGTTTCCACTGACAGATTCATCTTAAACTTTTCTAGACTCAATTCATCCAGCAGCAAATCTTAGGCAAAATGCAATAAAAAATCAAGGGAAACTACAGCAGCGAAAAGTGAACCCTTGGTTGAAGTCCCCATTGTTTTAGTCACAAAATAATGATTTCTGGCAAGCAGCAGTAGTCATCTGTTTTGCATACTCTTTATTTTGCTCTTAATTGGCATTATGTGGAAACTTATCTAGAAGGCCATGGGAATCAAAAGGCATCCCTTATCCCCTCCTACTCTGAGCGAGTAGAACCCAATTAAAGTACAATTATCTCTAGTTTGCTGTTAGCATCCTCATCTAACAGAAACAGAGAAGGGTTATTAGTCTGAGAGCAGCTATCTTTTCTTATGAAAATTATTGTAAAATCATAAAGATAATAAAGGAGGAACAAGTAGTCCAGGTTTTGGTGAAGTGCAGTGTCTTTTTAAACATATTTGATCTGGGCCTCTGAATTGTTTTCTAAATACATTTCACTGAGGAGTAACTCACCTAAGATTCAAAATGCACTTGTGGAGTTTGGATGCAAGCCTGGAAAAATAAAGGAGGTGGCCAAAGAAGAGAAAAAAAGACACAGGTGTCTTCCCAGAAAGCTCAGGAGGTCTTAGAAAGCCATGAACTTGACAATTCCACTGCAGTTCCTCTGGCACAACTATGGAAAACCATCTCAGAGAAAACAAAAAGACTCTTTTTCAAATTGGGGCCCAGATTCAACTCCTAAATCTTGCTGCTGAATATTGTAAAGCTACAGCCAACACATGAGTTCCTGCAACCCCAACATGCATGAGGACCATCAACATTCCAAGATGGCCATGAATTGGAGAGGGTTCCAATGACATCACCTTTAGAATTATATTCCTGGTGGTTTTTTTTAACACAATCTTTGAAATGTTCTTGGAGAATAAACACCCACTGCTGATCCCAATAACATATGTGCCTGGCTATTACAGATTTCAAAGGTATCTCTGCATACCTTCCATATCAGAAGCCATCCCAAGTTAGCAGACATTTGCACCACCACTCATCCTGTCTCATCAGCAGCTACTAAGAATATGTGTGTGTCAGGAATCATCATGCATTTTATCACTGCAGCAAGTCATGCCACCACAAAGCAGTACATGTCCCAATTGTATCCCTCAGTTTTCCCACTGGATGTAACTACAGGCTTTAAAAACTGAGCAAGGACACAAACAAGCTGCCTTTTTTCTTTTCCTTTTCCTTTTTGTTTTTTTTTTCTTTTTCTTTTCCTTTCCCTTTCCCTTTTCCTTTCCCTTTCCCTTTCCCTTTCTCTTTTTTTCCCTTTTTCCTTTTTCATTTTTTTCCTTTTTCCTTTTTTTTTCCCTTTTTCCTTTTTTCCCTTTTCCTTGGTATGTCAGCAGAATGTTGTTTTGGAAGAGGAGATTATCATTCCTTCCCTTCCCTTCCCTTCCCTTCCCTTCCCTTCCCCTGCTTCATTTTCAGTGTCTGGTAGGTCCAGCTAATGCATTTTGGTGGTGAAGAATCCAGTGCCAACAAGAAAAGCAGAATACTCTCCTTAGAGGTGCCCCAGAAGTGCCTGTCTGCTGCCTCAAAGTAATGTCAGAAAATCTCAATGTTAATATTTTTTAAGTGTTCGGTATTACACTCATGCATGGGCTTGCTAGTTGAGGTCATTTCCAAAAGAAGTTAAAAGGAATAATGTCTGGTTGGATGTTTCATAGGATGCCATCAGCTCTTTGACCTTCCACAGCAGATCTCGTGCCCACTTTCTTCCCTGGAGAGCTCAAGGCAGCACCTACATAATTCCCCTGCCCAAAGAGAAAACGATGCCACTCCATAGGTGTTTTTTCCTTTTGCCTTTACAGACATGGATTTTGCTTTTACCACAGTTGGTCAGTGCAATGGGAGGGAGACAGACAATGTCTCCACTCCGAGAGCCACCTGGAACAGAGGTGGCTGTTGCAGACTCAAAATAAGCAGGACAATTGCAAACAGGGAACACAAACCTTCTTGTTCACCTGTCCATGGATTTATACTCAGATTTTTTTGAGCTTCTGATAGTGGGATAAACTTGCTAACAGGTCACCAAGGAACTGGTAAGGAGTTGGTTAAAGAGGTCAGAACAGAGTCAAACAAGAGAGAACAACATGGAAATAATGCCATTGCTTTCAATTGCAAAAATACAACATTTCCTCTGTGCCCTCCCATCATGTAACACTCAGAAGCTCCTCTGAGAGCAATGGGGTAGGATGAATAAATCCCTGTCTCCCAGCACAAAGATGAAACCTGCAAGGAGACAGCTGCCGTGGAAAGGATCAAAATTAATGTCAAGCAATAGATGAGATTTTGCTTGAGATTTTGATGAGATTTATTGCTGCAAATGTTTTTCCTGGCAAATGTCACACCACTAAAATGAAGGAGAAAAAAAAAAAGAAAAGGAATTAAGAAAATAAAGTGAAACTCAGAAACACCTTCCAGATAAATGACAGCTTGAAACTCAGTCCTCAGACTCTCAGGGTCATGGATGGCCTCCTTGGTAAGCAAAGGTGCAGGAGAAGTGCTAAAAACTCCTTTCACCTCATTAAGGCCACCACCAATGACTGCAGAACACATGTTTTATGCAGAGCAAGCATTTCACCAGCATCCTTCACAGCGTGTCTGACTCCAACTGGGAACATCCCTTGGAGGAAATCCTGCAGCTGAGCATTGCCCAGCACAGCTGCAGTTTTTTACACATGGCCTAATATGGTTGAATTAAGATCCTGTGAAAATAAACAGAATATTCTGCATTTGCCTGTTAAATAAGTTTCTAAGGGACCCTCTCTTGTTCTATCCTTGATGGAACTGCCAGAAGAACAACTCCTTAGTGCCTGGTAATAACACTTAAGCACAGAAAGTGAAAACTGAGGACTGCAGGTGAGTTGTGTGCTTACCCTGAACAGGACAGCAACTCTGCACAAGGCTGGCCAAGCTAATTTTTATTTTCCCCAAAGGACTGACTGCTCAGTAGATCTGAGTGCATACTTTAGGCATGCATTCACATTCCCCTCCCCACAAGCACCTTACATTTACCAGTCCTTTGAGAAAACAAATTGTTTCCATCATTCAGGGAAGAACAAACCTCCATCAGCCAGATGTCCAGCTCAGAAAAATGTTTCTCCAGCCTTTGGATTCTCTATACCTGGGCTCCTGTTCTCACAGCCACTTGTGTTTCTTATGTCAGCTGGATTTGGAAGATCCTTGAGAAAGCTGCCATGCACTGTTACTTGTCCTTCCTTAGCTGAGCTGTAATTCAGAGGTGCTGATCTCTATATTAAAATCTAATATACTTATCTTTCCCAACAAGGCCACATTAGGTTAATATACTGCTAGTAGTAAGTGTTCAGATAATACTTTCAGCTGAGTCAGACTGTTCATTCCTGCCAACAGGTTAAATGTGCTAAAATAAAGAACTTGCTTCTTTGCTTAGACCAGATAAAAGTAATTTCTGCTTGACATCCATTGCAGGAAAATAAACTAGACTTAATTTAGCAATACAGTGAAAAAGGTGACTGCTCCACTTCAAAGGCACACAAACCTTACCAAATTTATGATTGTACATCATTATCACTAGTAATGTTATGCTGTCATTACAAAATGGAGTCAGGGGAAAGATTTCACCTGTTGAAGTGTATTTTAAATTGCCTTCCTTATTTAATTCCTGCTAACAGGTTAAATGTGCTAAAATAAAGAACTTGCTTCTTTGCTTAGACCAGATAAAAGTAATTTCTGCTTGACATCCATTGCAGGAAAATAAACTAGACTTAATTTAGCAATACAGTGAAAAAGGTGACTGCTCCACTTCAAAGGCACACAAACCTTACCAAATTTATGATTGTACATCATTATCACTAGTAATGTTATGCTGTCATTACAAAATGGAGTCAGGGGAAAGATTTCACCTGTTGAAGTGTATTTTAAATTGCCTTCCTTATGTAAGTGTGTCCTTCATGTTAGGACTTAATAGGCCTCCTCCCAGGAGTCAAACACATGTTGAACAGTTTTGTGGCAGCAGTACTCAAGGGTGCTTTCTGGTACCAGGTGAAGACAGATCCTATAACACACACTCATTTATTTTCCCTACTTCCGTGTTTTGGGTTACCCTGTTGAATGAGAGATGAATGCTTCTTCCTCACCCTCCCGTTTGTTTTGCCTTATGATCTGCACTGGCTTCTTAACCCTAGTGAGCAAGTGTGCAAAATACAAACTTCCCCAGCAGCAAATTCAAGGATAGAGTTATCTACAGTTGAAAAATTAGAATAAAAATTAGATTAAAAAGCAGAGCTTTTTCATACAGAAGCATTTTTTGCTCTTCTGGAGAATGTAAACTGATGCTTATGCACCTCAAAGCAAATTTGCTCTGACTTCCCACTGTCCTCCCCACCCTATCAATCAAAATCTAATTAGCTTCTGTAAATTAAAATAAATCTATCCTGGGATAGCTGGATCTTTACCACGAAGAAAATGAGTTTACCTCAGCCAACATGGATGAGTAAAAGCAAACTGGGATGAAAATCCCTGGATGCATAGTTCCCACTGAAGCCCACAGTTGAGTCAGCTCTCTGTCTCATGGATGTGGGTAACAAGCCACAGAGTCCCCAGGGGGTGGCACAAGGAACCATGTGCAGCACTGCTCAATCAGAGTTGTGAAGTTGGGAGCACTGAGGAGCTTTGGCTGCCTTACAGTGAGGTTCAGACTTGCTCTGGGACAATGCTGGTCAGAGCTACAGATGTCCTGCAAAGGGGAAAGATATGCTGTGATGGAGAGGGGACAGGATGAAGCAGCTGTCACTGCACCATCTGCACTGTCCAGTGTCACAGGCTGGGACTGTAGCACTTTTGATGTACTGGCTGTGTTGGCCTCATGCCTGGGACTGTTAGATTTGTCTATAATGTGCATGATGAGATCATGCAGAGATACATAAGGAAACCCTGAAAGCAATGTGCTAAGATCCTGAAAGTTTTCCATGCTAAGGACTGCACAGTGTTGCACTGTGCAGGGTGTGGCTTAAGACTTGCATGTGTTTTTTAGAAGAAAGATGCTATGATATTTTGGTGTATTATTAAAATAAAAGGAGAGTAATAAGTATCCTCATTGGAAGATTTCTCTGAGATCCTCCATATCTGCAGCTAAAGGCAGTTCCACTGCTACAAAGTGACTTCTTTTTCCAAACAGTGTAAAGATGGGATCTTTGTTGTGGTGTTGCTGTTGTGTACAAGCTCTTTGGAGAGTGTGGGATCACATCCCCTGCATGTCACAACAGGTGGAACACAACCTAGGCTGAAAATAGCTTTCTGCAGCAGAGCAAAAGATAAAATCTCATGTGTCCAAGAGATTCTACAATTCACTCGCAAAGTTAAACAGGGAGAAAATGATTGACTGACAACATACAAACAGTGCTCATATTAAACTGAGTTTGTACTGGTTTCTACACCCACCCTTCCGTGCACCCCACAGCCAGGGTGTTAATTGCATCCTTCCTATTGTTTTGCCAATTCCTCCTCTAGCAAATAATGGGAGGGGAGAGGATTATGGAGACTGATGCACTTGACAGCAAATATAAGTAAGCAGATAAATACATAAATAAATAAAGAATCCCTCCAGTAGTCAGAAACATGATGCTGTTTCATTCTTCCTTCAGTATCTTGAGCCAAACTTCACGGGTTATTCAAGAAAAATGATGATTTGATGCCCCAAAGATAGAAGTATCAATTAATGCTTAATTAACATTGCATGACACATCGATTTGACTAAACAGAACTTTTTAAATTAATGTATTTCTATATTGTGGGTTGCAATAAGATGCCTTGTGGGAGAGTGAGCAGCCCCCTGTTATAGAGCAGCTCAATAGCTGTAGTACCTGGAGGATTTAAGTGCATCACTGGCCCAACATGTTAGATGCTGAATAAATACACAATTGGTAAAGATACTTTTCTTGGATTTGTAGTTTAAACAAGAAGACATGCCATATAGATTCTGTGACAGGCAGATCAAGGCTAAGAAAACTTAGGAGATGTAAGGAAATTTGAAAAGATGTACACATTATCTACCAGCTTCTAATTAGCTTGAAAGAGACTTTTGTGGGTTTTTGTTTGTTTGTTTGTTTGTTTGTTTTTAAATAAGTTATTCCTAAAAACTTATTGGTGTAAAGCATTTGTAAAGAAACCAATATACTTAAGAATTGCCTTAGGGGGTAATAAAGAGAAATTAGACAGGAAAAATGTGCACAGGATGTGGCAAATAGCATGGAAGACAACAACAGCCAGTGTTTTCAAGCTGGGGAACACAATGCCAGCCAGCTCCTGCTGTCTTTCTCACCTGAATAAAAGCAGCCTGATCAGCAACGAACTAGTTGCCAACAAGAGCTTCAAGTGAGAAGCAGCTCTGAAAATCAGCCCCTTTCCAGATCAATATTGGTTGCCCCAAAGCCAAGATGTTGGCTGAAAACCACCCTGGGAAATACAATACCTACCCCCAGGCATTTTATTTCCTTTCACAAGACAGTAACAACACAACCCCTATTACTTGTACTGTTCATACTTCTTTCCTGTGCATGTGGCCTTTTGCCAGCTCCACTCAGCACACAGCACAGGACAGGGCCTTGAGGAGGAGATGGGAATGTGGCTGACTCCACTGGCCAGTTGGACATAACAGGGGAATAGTGGTATGACTTCACAGAAAATAATTGTTTTGGGGTCTGATACTGACTCTCTGACCTTTTGTCACTAATCAGACGAGCTGACAGCAAAAAGCTTATTAAATGCATTAAATTTAAGAAAAACTGAGTAGCAATATATTTTTATTTTTTTTAAAAGTAAAGCTCTTGAGATTATGTTGACATATGAGATTCACCTTCAGTAAAAAGCTGTCTAGATATGTCTTGTGAACTTACTCATCTCTTAGTAAACAGAGCTTGTCATGTTCAGTGACTTCCAGCAATTTGGGGAGCTTTATTTTAGAGATTTCCTCTCCTTTTCCTAACTCCACTCAGTTTGCTGTAGGCTGTCACCTCATTATACTGTTACCAATTGCCATGAAACCCTTGACTTTGAAAACACTTATTTTTCTGACAATTTTTCACCTCTCTTTTTGTCTTTTTTTTTTTGTCTTTTTTTTTTTGTCTTTTTTTTTTTTTTTTTTTTTTCCCCCCTTTGTCTGATGTGCAGCCTGTATCTTGCAGTGAGATCTTTCTCAGGGCTTAATTTTTGGAATCCTGGCTGCAGACACAACATTTCAGGTCATACCATCGTTAATACTTCTAAACAACCCAAGCCCCAACACACTACTTGAGTTGGCTAGGAATGCATATATATAGGAGATATATACACACACACACATATATATTATGACAGGTTCTGAGTTCCCAATGAATTAATAGTGTTCATTGTTATTACAGAAAGAAGCAATTTAATTCTTTCTAGCAGCAAGTGGTTCCTCCCCAAAGAGTAAAGAACAAACTCCTGGACATAACTTGCAGGCAGAATTACCATGTTTTGGGAACTGCCTCCTTTTATTTATGTCAGTATCCATACAGTGCTGGTGACTGAAGAACTGGTATTTACTAACCACTTCCATTCTGTCTTGCCAGTGACAGGACAAGGGGTAATGGTTTTAAACTGGAAGAGGGGAGATTTAGGTTAGACATTATGAAGAAATTCTTTGCTGTTAGGGTGGTGAGGCATTGGAACTGGTTGCTCAGGGAGGTTGTGATGTGTTCAAGACCAGGCTGGACACGGCTTTGTGCAACCTGGTCTAGTGAGAGGTGGGTTGGAACTGGATGATCTTCAAGGTCCCTTCCAACCCAAACCATTCTATGATTCTATGATAATTCTGCATCAATTTCATTTAAATATCACTTTACATTCAGGGCTTTGAGGTTTGGAACTGCCCGTACCATACTTGTAGGGTTTTTTTTTTTCATTAATAGCTATTTCATTCTCTCCATCCATCACCCATGTCAAAACTTTCCTGGCTGAGGTGAACATTTCCTGCTCCTTTAGATGCAGGAGCCTGTAGGTGCCCCAGCCCTCATCTGTAGTGCTAGGTGCTGTATGCACACCTTCCAGGTGAGAAGCTCTTCAAATCTGAATAAAGGAGATAAATATCAAAGGAGAACTTTGACCCCACATCACAGATGAGAAATAAGGGCTTAAGGGACATTAATTCCTGCATTCATCCCATCTAGCTTTGGGCAACTGCCATGCATAATTCAGGTGTCTAGCTGCCCCAGACAGTAGTCTACAAGGAAATAGTGAGCAAGAAAGAGACCAGATTCTACAAGCAATTCATGTCCTGTACAGACTAAATATTTTAGAGAGATACAATGTTCTCCCATCGCTTGAACAGGAAGAGCAGATTACTGGGTCTTTAATGTAGCTCTCAGTGTCCATTTGAAAAATATCCACACACCCAGCTCTCTCTCTCTCTCTCTCTCATGTTGAAGCACTCTGGGGGGAAATTTGATCCTCTTTCCCAAATGCTAATTCATTCTCTTCAGTTCTGCCTACTACCCACTTAAAATCCATCCCAGCTTTCTAGCCTAAATGCAAATTCCTGAAAAGTTTGTACCATTTTGACTGACTCTGGGGCCTCCCATTCCTG
>NW_009953960.1:755717-767249 GCF_000747805.2 Chaetura pelagica
GTAGAGCACCGCACCAATTTCCTTCATGAGAAAACTATCTAATATAACAACACTCCCATTATATGTCACTTTCCAATCCCTTTCTCTGATTGCCTCATCTTTACTATTTCCTCTGAGACACATCATCTTCTTCTTACGCCCTCCTTGGACCTCCTATTTGCCTCATTTTGTCACATCCCCTCCAAATCTTCTCATTTTCAACTTCTTTCAAAATAAAAAAAATCAGACTTTCCAGTTACAGACAATAGTTCCCAAACCACCTGTTAACAGTCTCCTCCCCTCTCCTCCCTCTCCCCTTCTTTCTTTCCCCTCTTCATGTCTGACCAAAACCAGCACACTCTTTACAATCACAGCAGATTTCAACCTCCAACTCCATTTCAGACCTATTCCATTTGCCTTCCATGCCTTGTATCTCTGAAGCAACTCCTATCAACAACTCTGATGAGTCTGTCTCCTCTGCCAGAGCTTAAGAACTTGCTTTTCACATGTATCCTCCCTATTTTATCAGTTTCCCAAAGCAGCCAACTATTCACTCTCTTATTTTTCATGTTTTGCCCTCCTTTGCTACCTCAGTTCAACTCCAGGTTATCTTGTCTTTTTCCCCTGTGATAAATTTGCATTATTTGTCCTTCCAATTCTGAATGCTTTGGTTCCTTTGTCTTCTCTCACAACTAGGTAAAAAACTGCTCTACTCTTTGCTGGGTAAAAAACTGGCTGGCTGGGCCCAAAGAACTGTGGTGAATAGAGCCAAATCCATCTGGTGGTCAGTCACAAGTGGTGTTCCCCAGGGCTCAGTACTGGAGTCAGTTCTGTTTAACAACTTTAGCAATTATCTAGATGAGGGGATTGAGTGCACCCTCAGTATGTTTCCAGATGACACCAAGCTGGGCAGGAGTGTTGATCTGCCTGAGGGTAGGAAGGCACTGCAGATGTATCTGGACAGGCTGGATCGATAGGCCAAGGCCAATTGCATGAGGTTCAACAAGGCCAAGTGCTGAGTCCTGCACTTGGATTGCAACAACCCCATGCAAAGCTACAGGCCTGGGGAAGAGTAGCTGGAAAGTGTCCAGTGGAAAAGAACCTGGAGGTGTTGATCCACAGTGGCTGAATTTGAGTCAGCAGTGTGCCAGGGTGGTTAAGAACAACAGCATCCTGGCTTGTATTAGAAACAGTATGGCCAGCAGGACTGGGGAGGTGGTTTTCCCCCTGTATGAGGCTCTGGCGAGGAAGTACCTTGAGTACTGTGTTCAGTTTTGGGCCCCTCACTTATTTGCACTGAGTGTGGTCAAATGCTGGAACAGGTTGCTCAGAGAGGTTGTGGAGTCCTCGATTGTCAAGATATTAAAATCCCAACTAGGCAAAGCCCTGAGCAATCGTCTCTAGGAAAACCTACTTTGAGCATGTGGTTGGACTAGAGGTTCTTCAGAGGTTTCTGCCAACCTCAAACATTTTGTGATTCTATGATTCATGGTTCTGCTTCTCTGCCCTCTCCTTGTAATTTTCTGTGTAGTCAACAGTCTCAACTTTGCTTGCTTTCCATTTGAGGAGTTCCAGCCATGACCTCCAAGCAACCTTCATTCTCTATGCCTGTGGACATTGCCACCATCCTGTCATTTACTCAAAATCTAGCTATCAGTTTCCACTCATACCTCTCTTCCAGATGCCACTTCTCAGTTATATGAATATGTCCTGTATAATATACTTAATGCCTTTCATTTCTACCTACCCATCCAGGTAAATCTCTTATCTCAGCCTTTTATCATTGAACATCTTAATTACTGCAGAATCCCTTTCTCTGATTTTTCACAGATGGAAATATGCTCTGATAATATTCCCTAAATGCAAAGGCAATTTTACTTGATATAGTATTGATTTCTCTTCACTGTTTATATCAAAACTAGGCAGTGTGCATCCAATCAGCCCACACAACCATTTTCCACAGTCCATGTGCTGGATTTTCAAATGAGTGCTGTTTTCTTCCATGCTGCTCCCCATAAATATCTATAAAATAATCTTGTTATTCTCTTCCTTTCAGCACAGTAATATCTAGAAAGCATTGACAAGGGCTAGGCTGCAGATGCTCTATTAGCTTTGCCTGTCACACTGACCAGCACATTCTTATTGCATCCATGTGTCTTCATCTGTCTGTCACTATTCATGGCTTCTTGATTTGTACTTAGATGTAAGTCATTTCATGCAGAAAATGCCTGTTTCTAGAGTGTCTGGCAGAGTAAAAATGAGTCCCTAACTGGGGCTGTAAAGCTAATTATCATTGTCATATAATAAACATAAACACTAATCAATAATAGGCATGTTCTAAAGAAATTAGTGAAATTCCTCACAAAATCAATTAGAGAACTCTTAGAGAAACATTACAACTATCATGATTTTATTTTAAACAACAAAGCATAATTCAAACATCCCATGTACTGGAATTGCTACTCACTTTTTGTATTTAGTTCTTAGAAATATCTAGGAATAATCCATCAAATACTTCTTGTAGGATACAGATTTAACCTGGACATGTGTTATTCTCAGTCTACCTGTAAAAAGACACAGACAAAAAAAGTAGGGGTTTTTTTAGTGATTATTATATTATTTGCTATCCTAAATTAATTAAAAACAATTGCTAACAGTTAGATAGGGCACATAAAGCAGCCATCTATACATAAGTGGTTCACAGCATAATACTGCACTAGGGTATGCTTATTCATCCCATGGAAATAAATGTATTTGTTAAATACAAACCAAGGCTTTCTGTACAGTACTTAATTAAATGCCTGTCCTTGGCTAACTCTGCAGATATTCATCCCTTTGCCAAAAGAGCAATTTATCAATTCATCTCTTGTAGTTGCAAGTTGTTTTGGATTAACATGGTAGCTGCTGTGTGATTTTATAGTCCTCAGAAGGTGAAATAACTTATTTATGTGGTTATCCCAAATATTCCTTTTCTTAAATCTTTTACCTTTGTTAGAGTACAATGACTAAGATCTTACACAGATGCTTCTTGTTGTTTCCACTCACATCAGTACATTTTTTCTTATCTGAGTTCCTTGTGCTATTGAAGAGCCACAGCTTAAAAGTAACGATGCATGTGTGATAAATCTGTCACATCACAAGCAGGAGGTTCAAATAAAGTGTGTCACAGCACTGGGGTTCCTCTTCTCTTTCACCTCTCGTTAAGTGATTAACCTCAAGCCCCTCTCTTAGCTCCTCTCCCTGTCTCAGGGAGACAAAGTCCTATAGGGACTGCAGAGGGGGAGAAGCAACTGCAACAACTGGGTGTTAGTGGTTTCATTGAAAGCCAAATTTGCCAGAGTCAACAACTCTCCCAGGCTACCCATTTTGCTTGATATGCATGTATTTTACATACATCCTGGTGCAGAAGGTCTTGCAGAATGGGAAAAAAATTAATTAAGAAGCCTGAGTGACGTAGTAGTAGGCCATTCTAGAGGTGGGCTTCCACATCTTCCCTTGGCAACCTGTTTCTGCGTGTATGGTACAAAACTCCATTGACCTTTCAATCTTGCCGATTGTAAA
This sequence comes from Chaetura pelagica, assembly GCF_000747805.2. Classification (NCBI taxonomy): domain Eukaryota; kingdom Metazoa; phylum Chordata; class Aves; order Apodiformes; family Apodidae; genus Chaetura; species Chaetura pelagica. The sequence goes on from NW_009953960.1 coordinate 759,258, forward strand.
TTAATTTTGAATCCAAACTGTCCACTGGAAAGGTACAAAGGTCACCTTTAAATAGCTGCACTGCTACATTGCCCTTTACTCCATGGTCCACATCCTCTGGATTCCTCCCATTAATTCTGCTCCTTGAGCAGCCCTCCTTTCTGCTGATTGTGTCTCCACACGGATTATTTCTCCCACATGTGCATTTTTTGAAACTGAATCTCACTTTGTTTTTTCCTGCCTAACATTTCTAATCTCACTATCCTCACTGATTTATGTAGTGCTTCCCAATTTGAATCATCCATGATTTTAATTAACGTGTATACTTTTCCTGTCTTTTAGCTAATGAACAAAGATATTTAAAGAAGACTGGACTCAAGATTGCTCCCTGATATTTCCCCACTAGAAAACTCATTCAAGTCAACAAATTTTCATTTATTATCTCACTTTGTTAATGGCTCTGTGGATGGTTTTTAATCAACATCACAAGGTCCTTATCTAAGCCTATCTGAATTAATTTTGCGAGTCTCCTCTTTTGCTGGTGTTCACTTCAATGAGAGGGAGAACAAAAGCAGAAGAGGCCATTGCCCATCAGAATGCTTTTCTAGATCTGGAAAGGAAGAAGACATTTAGCCAGTCTTTTTTCAGTGATGACTAGTGATAGGACAAGGGGTAATGGGTGCAAACTGGAACACAGGAGGTTCCCTGTAAACATCAGAAAAAGTTTCTTTGCTGTGAGAGTGACAGAGCCCTGGAACAGGCTGCCCAGAGAGGCTGTGGAGTCTCTTTCGCTGGAGACATTCCAACCCCCCTGGACACGTTCCTGTGCGATGTGCTCTGGGTGACCCTGCTCTGTCAGAGGGGTTGGACTAGGTGATCTTTGGAAGTCCCTTCCAACCCCTAAGATTCTTTGATTCTGTGATGAGGATAAATAATTCATTCTCCTCTTTCAGGGCTCTGGTGCATTTTATGGTCCCCCACCACCATAATATCTATACTTGTACTAATTTTTAATATATATATTTTTAAACTACATGCCAGGGTAGGGATGTGCTATTATTCCCACTTTTGTGAATAAGCTCCAGCACAGAGATGATAAGGAGGTGGTCAGCTCTGCTCCTTTAGAACATGGAGAGGTTATGATTGGTTCTGCACTCACACCTCTCTTCCAGAAGTTACTGTGCTGTGCCTGCCTGTGCATCTCTGATGACCCATCAAATGCACCAGCTAAGTGAGTTTCTCTCTTCTGGAAAAATAATAATCCAACTTTATATGTCTTTATATCCACATATCTGTATCATGATCTAACTCAAACCTGCAGCTGCAAAGTTCAAAATATGTTCCCCATCTAAGGACTTCTGTCTTATCTAGAGGATAATGATGTCATGTGATGGAAATTTAAACTCCAATCACTGCTCTAGGACTACATTTTCTGTTGCCCAAAAAGTAGGGTTTCACCCTGTCTACATGCCCAACTTCCTCCACTGTCCCCTCCTAATAAACAGTTTTCATGTAATTGTTACATTCCATTTGGATGAAAATAAATAGCACCTTTCTGCTTCAGAAGAAAGGATTAGGAAAGACTTTTGTATTATGGACTTAGTTTATGTGGGTTATGTATTTTCTGAATTAATTGATCCTTCTGAATGAGCTCTGAAATATTGTCAGAGACTTCGAGTTTATGTGTTTTATAATAAAAAACAGAGGGGCCTAAAAAAGGGACAGTTTTAACCTGTTTCCACCCTCCTTCCTCACCAATGAAAACTTACAGGGAAAAAAAAAAAAAGAAAGGCAAAGGTCCAAATATTTCCAGAAGCTTAAGCAGTCATAAAGAAACTAACCATGAGCAAAGAAATTATCTAAAGGAGTGTAGAGGGAGGTAAAAACATGAACAAGACAATTTAGTATATATTTGCAGGAGTAAATTTATAAACACTCATTATATTTCTTAAACACATGTCAAAATTAATATATGTTCTTCCTTCTTTCTTTCTCATTAATATATTTAGTGCCAAAAGACATATAGGAGACAATGTGTGTTACCAATAGTCTTTTTATATTAGGAAATAATTGCATCTTTTTTCACTCCAAACTTCTAAACATGGCTTATTTGGAAATTAATTGCCTTTGACTTTCTCAAAATAAGCATAAGAAACTTAGATTAAGTCCTTTGCCAGCGCAATTTATACTATACACAACTTCAGTGAGCTGTAATTAGCAGTGCCTTGCAATAATTTATTCTTGGTTTAAAAAGCCTGAACAATCAGGACCTTACAGCAAAATGGGAAAATGGGAAGCTATGTGCCAGAAATACTATTCTGGTTTACACTTATTCAGTTATTTTACCTCTGGTGCCCATTCATCTATCCATACAATGGGAATGCTTCATTGAGAAGGATGCTGAATATTCAACCTTTGACTCAGTGTGAAATATGAACTCTGAGGCATAGCTGCAATAATACTTCCATTTACATTATTATGATTAACATTCACCTGAACAGGAAGCATCCAGTAATATTAATTGCAGAAATAGTGAGATTCCAATTGTCATAAATCACTGTGCAGTGTGAAGCAAGGTCTCCAAAAAACCTTATAGAAAAACTCTTTTTTTTGTACTTTTTTTTGGAGTTCATTTCAACCTTAGTCTCACCAGGCTTTCCTATTTGTGTCTGTTGACAAGACAGTAATTATGCTTTTCCCTTGATTAACACGTTCTTTTCAGTATGGTCCCAAACATCTTTCACATGAAAGGCTGAATTCAACAGAGCATGTTTTTTTTCTCATTAAAAACTTAGCATTCACCCATAGTTAATTTATCACACAGATATTTCCTGTCTCATAGGAAGAAAGGTGGCCTTAAAGCTAATGCTCTTGATCTGATCAGAAGTTTTTTCCACAGCAGTTGAACTGAATGCCTTTTCAAATATGCTGATTATGGAATTCATTTAACAAGTGAAAACAAGGGGTGGGGAAAATTGTATACAGTTTACCTACTAAAGGACAGATCAAACTGCTTTAGTATTGAGAGTCTTATTTTTTCTTTTAGCACATAAGGATCTACCTCACAATGAAATACCAGGGAAATGTCTCCTTACTTGAAACAATATCATCTCTACATCTATGTAAACAGGTCAAATTATTGTATGTTTATATCTTTGTAGCAAGTCAACATGTTCCCCTCACTATCATTTCTTTCCCCAACACTGTTAGTCAAAATTGGCAATATTCATTGATTAATCAAACTGAGTAACTTTGACATTTGGTGCATCAGCCTTCATCTGTAACAGGCGTACGATGCAATGATTTATTTTGATGTATTACATTGTACCCTACAGAGCATCCAAAAATAAATATGCTTTCATTATCAGTGTTGTGCAAAAAAGTCATCTGCATCAGGGACCACACACATAGAGAAAGCATTTTCTTGCCACCTGTGCTCTTTAATCCAGACTCTTGATGGTTGGATTGTTTTAGGGTTTGTTTGCCTGGGGGCTTTTTTGGATATGTTATTTCAAAGTGTATCATATATTCAAAAAAGCAACTGAGATGTCTATGCACTGGAAATAGCAGAGCTTTTCCTGACTAGCCTTCTGCTTTGGTCCATCCTTGGTTAACTCACAGTAGGTGTGATGTCCCTGATGTCCCTGAATTACTGTGGCACCAATTGAACTCCTAATGACAGTGTCCCCTCTGCAAGAAACACCCCCCCTGAGACGCCAGTAATTAGTGCCACGTTCAACAGCACAAGAAATGGTTGTAGATGGCCTGGCTGCTCCTGGGAGGCTGAGGGAAGGAGGTCAGGGATGTGTCCTCACCAAAGATGTTCTACGCATTTCTGGAAAGGACTGTTAGTCACCATCTCTGTTGCACTGGTGCTAGAGGATCCTGCAAAGCAGTTAGATATGTTCTGTAGCTCACTCCATCCCCAAATAATACTTTTAGCAGACATTTACCATTAAGCACATCCTTAAGTCTTACTGAAGTCAGCAGAACTTCAATATGTGCCTGAAGTCAAGTGTTCTCTCAGAGCATCATGGCTGAACTGGGACAGATTGATGATTTGGAAGCACTGACTCAGAACCAGGATTAAATAAATACAAAAATACATAAACTGATCACTGAACCCTCCATGCTACACACTTTTCTCCATCTATATTTCCATTATCACCCTCTGCTGTGGTGACTGGGGGTTTGCTGTCTAACACAGCAGCTAAGTGAAGTGAGGTGGGAAGTGGAGGCAGCATGTGCAGAAACGAGCTGAAAATCATCCAGATGAAGCCCAGCTCACAGGACAACTTCTCATTATCTTGTTCCCTCATGGAGAATGGAAAGCCATGGCTGGTATGTGCAGAAATTACAGCACGTTCCAAAAGGCAGCAAATTACAGAAGTGTCTTGTTGTGTTCACTTTTTTGCAATGATTGAAGCCCAACCACCACCATAAGCTTCTGGCTCTCTACAACTACCTGAAAGAAGGTTGTAGTGAGGTGGGTATTGCTGTCTTCTTCCAGGTAAAAAGCAGGATGGGAGAAAAAGAGAGGACAAAAGGAAATATCCTCAAGTTATGCCAGGGGACAGTTATTAGGAAAAATCTCCTCTCTGAAGGGGTTGTCAAGAATTGGAAGTCTGCCCAGGGCAGTGATGGAATCACCATTCAGGGAGCTATTTAAAAGATGTGTAGATGTGGTGCTTAGGGACATAGTTTAGTGGTGGACTTGGTAGTGATGGGTTAATGGTTGGACTCAATGATCTTAAAGGTCTTTTCCAATCTAAATGATCCTATGATTCTACAATTCTAGAAACACACTCCAGACCTCTTTTCACACAAAACACACATCCTCTCTTTTCACACCAAATCAACACCCGGTGTAGAAATATTTATTGGCTACAGCATGTTTCATTGCCATTCACTGACAGCTTGACATTAGAAAAAACAAATTCTTAAAATTGTTATATTGATCATCACCCACACAGTCAGCCCTTGGCAGGAAATACATGAGGAAGGCAGAGATTAGAAATTTAGGAGGTCCTTCATAACCAACCCATAGCAGGTGACAAAATTTGCTCAGAGGGGCCACCAGCCCCAGCCACTGATTCAATTGGGAAAGAGTTAAGGCTTGTTATCCATCCTTCTTCTGGATAAAAAGGAAAGAAGGGAGGACCTTTAGTGGAGAATGGAGAGTGCAGGCTGAGCCACCCTGGGTAGGAACTGCAGAGGCAGTTAATCTTGGAAAGCTGCTCTTTCCAGAAGCACCTCTTCTTTTTAGCCCATACATCAAGCCCATTTTGAACTTCATCAGGATGGCTCCCAGTGGAGCGAGTGATTTGCATATCCCAGTCTGTTTCAGTTGTGTTGTAGGAACCATTTCATAGTAATCATAGTCATCTCTGCTGTATTTTATTTTTTTCAATGGTGATGCTGTTTCTTAAGTCGTTGGAGGGACTACATTTATAGAGCAGGCTGGAAAAGGCTACACAGTGGAGGCTTCACAGAATTTAAGATAATTTTGTCAGTGTGAAATAAATTCATGTGAAAAAATGGATTTCTGGAAAATGGTTGCAGAAGGAAAGGATGTGGAACATGTCCTGTAGAGCTTTGGCAGAATTACATTTTAATGTTCATCAAAGAATTACTGTCCTGTGTCCTTTGTCTACCAACCTCTACTTCATCACGTGGTGCAAGATCACTAGATACACTTTGTGCTAAAAAGTTGGCTTTCATGCTCTACTTTTAATCACATTTACATATGCTCTGGTCATCACAGACTTATCTCAGCTAACTTTAGACATCTACAAATTTGATGGTTAAGAGCTATCAACCTAGACTAATTTGGATGTCTAATTTTAGTTTCATAAGTAAACAGCCTCATCCCAAGCTATGTTTTCTCAGTGCAAATAAGCATCTTCCTCTTCAGCCAATAATTCTCATGTTGGCTTGACAAAGACTAAGAAATACCCAAATAATGACACTTTTCAAAACATCACAGTTGACCATGATAATAAACCCAGTACAAACTTATATTCTCAAGCCAGGAAAGCTTGAATAGTCAATTTTGGCCAACAAAAACAAAGACACTTGGCATTTTCATCAGTCTGAAGTGTACCAATGTAACTTGAGCTGCTTCTGATCTGGGGATTTCATAGAATCATAGGGTTGGAAGATTGACTAGGGTTGGAAGGGACCTTAAAGATCATCTAGTTGCAACCCCCTTGCATGGGCAGGAACACCTCCCACTAGATCAGGTTGCTCAAGGCCCCATCCAACCTGGTCTTGAACACTTCCAGGGAACACAACCTCCCTGGACAACCCATTCCAGCATCTCACCAACCTCACAAGAAAGAACTTTTTGCTAATGTCCAACCTGAATCTCCCCTCTTTAAGCTTCAAACCATTGCCCCTTGTCCTCTCACTACCCATCCATGTAAAAAGCTCTACCCCAGCTTTCTTGTAGGCCCCCATCAGATATTGGAAAGTTGCTATAAGGTCACCATGGAGACTCCTCTAGGCTGAACAACCCCAACTTCCTCAGCCTGTCTTCACAGTGGAGCTGCTCCAGCCCTCTGATCATCTTCATGGCCTCCTCTGGACACGCTTGAGAAGTTCTGTGTCCTTCTTATGTTAGGGATTCCAAAGCTGGACACAGTACTCCAGATGGAGTCTCACCAGAGCAAAGTAGAGGAGGAGAATCACCTCTCTTGATGTTATCTTGACTCACTGAACTTAGATTTCGGTTGGGCTAAGCAATTGTACCAAAATGCAACAGCTTCTCTGTCATAGTGAAATTGTTGCTGCACTTGCAGAGTTTAAAATTAACACATCCATCTGATTGAGGCTTGCAAAGCAGTTTAGAAAGAAAGCGTCCATGCACTTATGAAACCTTTCTTAAGAATTTACCCAAAATTTGCTTTGAAATACTCATAAACCACATTGATAAATTCAAAGCATCAAAATACATCTTTTGTTAATGGTTTCTCCAAATTAAATATTTTTCTGGTCTTCTGAGGAAAAAGAAATATTAAAAAAAAATAGTCTTTGGCTTCTGGATCATTTTTTCAGCTACTATTTCTATGGGAGAAAAAATATTGTTATTGGGTTCATTTCATAACTAAAAACTTCTCCTGGCCTATTTGAACTGTGTATTAAAAATGTCCTTGTAGAAGAAAGAATTTCTGTACTGCTTAGAGAGGTATCACAGTGTGTTTCTCAGGTCACAACAGATGTTTTGATAATTGTTGCCCAGTCGGCCTGTAATGGCTTCAGGTCTTCCAGCCCAGACTTGACCAACAATGTAACATAATCTCACCATCAATACACCTGTTGTTAAAGCTGTTAAATGGAAGCAATAATCTTTTCCTTTCTCCAGTGCTGATCTATAATCCAAGCCCCTTCAAACACTTTGCAATGAAGGGTAATTGCTGGCCCCTGTTTTTTTGTCAGTGGGCAGGTAAACTGACATTGAGAAGTTTACAGGAGAGCAGCTATTGAGCTCAAGGATAGAAAACCTGACCCTATTAAAGGCTGGCAATTGTGGACTAAGGTGTTCGGAGCCTCTGTTTCTTGTAGACTGAAAACACTCTTGCATATCACCTTATAGACATCATCTGGGAATTTTGGGGGTTATGAAGTTGGTGAAAGGTCTGGAGAATAAGCCCTATGAGGAGAGGCTGAGGGAACTGTGTCTCTTACTCAGTTTTTCTCCTCCAGCTCAACGTGATCATACCCCAACATGTGACAAATCTAAAGAGGTGGTTCTCCTGGTACTAACTAAGGGTGCTTTTGACTCTGAGAGATGTCACCACCTAACCAAGGCATCTTCTGGGCTGGCAGGTCTGAGAAAGCATTAGAGAAAGACCTGCACCTTTTCAAGTCAACAAGGAGAGGCCAGGTTGGACGTCCTAAGACATCCTAAATGAATCAAAATTTTAATCCATCAGAGAATGCATTCATAACTGTATTATTTCTCTGCAGCTGACCACATGCTAGGTCTACCCCACTGCTGCATGCTTAGTGGCT
>NW_009953960.1:767295-786571 GCF_000747805.2 Chaetura pelagica
AAACCATGGAAGAATTTACCTCCTGCATTTAGGTAGGAATTGTGACTGGTGGCTTATTGACATTTGAATGGCTTTAACGAGGGTCCCCACTGCCAAGAAGCAATCAAGGACAGAGCTATGAAAAGGTTTTCATTTGTGGTGACAGGAGAGGTCTGTGGCCTCAGAATATCCTTCTATCCCACGATTGCCTATCCTGGAAACCCAGGGTGAATAATTGAGGTATTTCTGGAAAGTCCCAAAAATGAGGTGGCATTAAAAAAGGTCAAAGCATACACTTTACTTTTATGGCGAGGCATACAGACACCAAAAATGTACATATATATGCATACATATATATATACACACACACACACGTAGTGAAATTTTCTATTCTTAGAAAAACAACAAATACCCAAAGAGGGCTGAGCAGCTGGAGCTGGATGCGCTTACTGTCCATACTGTAATGTCTTGGCACAACAGTATTTAACTTCCTCTCAATGGCAAATATCTCTTAAATGGAAAGACTTCACTGAGCCATCTTTGCTTTTGCCTGAGTACATATGACAATAGTGAGGGCTGTATTTTTATAAGGAAGATGTTGTGGATCAGAATTGCAGTGTTTTTCTTTATTTTTCTTAGAATAAATAATAAAAAAATAATACCCAGGCATTCAGGTATTAGCTACACAGAGGAATTCAACCCCCTCAATCTTCACACCCAAATGCAAAAATCCCATTCATTTCCTACGTCTGCCAGAAACAACTTATGTGTCATGGGAACAGCCTCATCACTAACCCTGGCTTCAGACCTTCTTTCTACTCAGCTCCTTAATAACACAGGAACACACTCCTGTCGAGTGACAGGACTGCAAGAGGGAACCTGTTTAATGAAATGCTGCAACAGCCTCTCCACCAGACTTCTCCTAAGTATCTTTGCAGCTGTGATTGTACTGGGAATAGTTCACTGGATTATTTTTTAAAATATAATCAGCTTCATTATTCTCTACGCTCTGCCCAATTCACTGTTTGTACAAAAATAACATTCCAGGTTCTTTAGAAAACTGGAATTCTCTGATGGTGTCAGCCCCCCCCTCCAGGCTACCCCCCCAGGACAATATGTTGTACAAATAGCATTAAGGTTTGACTTTGACCTACTCTTCCTCATTTAATTACTTAATACATCTCAAGGAGGGTTTGAAGCTAATGCTGTAATCTTGAGCAAATTGACAGGATCTTTTTCAGCACAACAGTAGTTGACTAAATGCAGAGAATCCCCACACACCCCCTTGGCCCAAACAGCAGCCCTGCTTCCAGCTGCCCTGTACCCCTCACAACGCTGTGTACTGTACATGGGTATTTTACCCCTTATCAGTAGTTCCCCATCATCCCGTGAATGAGAACGATGTTCCCTCAGACCTGTTTTTGTAAAGCAGGCCTATATCCATAGGAGCAATTAGTCCCCTGCTGTGAGGTTAGTCACACCAGCTATACTACAGCTGCTCTCTGTTGCCAGCACTAAATTTTGCTCAGTAGTGGATCAACGTGTTTAAACACTTTGATCTTCTTTATCTCGGCGACAGATTTGAAAGCCTCCTGGATGAACGAGCTTTCCTTCGGGTGCAACTCCATCTCATCCACCATTTCAGTGCTGACCTGAAACTTTTGTGCTTTATTTACTGGAGAGGCATAGTCTTTTGAAATGGTTTCTCGCATCCTCTCAGAAAGACTTTTTCCCCCCCTTCCCTAATGCTGAGCTTAAGTAATGGTACTTCAAACAGCAGATAAGAGGCATAAAGGGGACTCAGTCTTATACACAGAGATTCAGAATCATCTTAATCTCCGTCACACACTTTCTGATTTTCTTTTTAACCTCCCAGAGCACAGTATGCACCAAACACAGCTGAAAACCTGCTATTGAAGCTGTGTTATTACTGTCACACTATGAAAACTTAACTAATGTTTAGAATATATGAGCACAAATAAACTGAAGGGAGGCAACATGCACCTCAGATGTGGGTATTGTTAGGTAGATGATGGGGGATAAGAGTTAGTGTCACCCTCTCTTTCCTGTGGGTTGAAGCTGACTCTGTTTTCTCAACTCTCCAGGAGCCAAGCCTAAACTATTAAGTGTTTTGAAACTGCTGAGCAGGAGCAAGCATGGGGTTACTGTAAGGCTTATTCCTCCAACCACTGCAGAATTACTGATTTTGTGATCCAAACCAACTTTCTGCCCTTTTGCACACTGTGGGGTTGGTGCAGCTGTGAATAGAGAATCCAGCTAATATCTCATTAATGAAATTACTGGTCTGAGCTTTGGACTGTAGATTGATTTAACCCCAAACTGACCTAATTTACTTTCGTGTAAAATGTTACCTCCTGTAATGAGGGCAAGAGAGTTACAGTGCCTGTAAAACAGATGGGAGGAGATGAAGAAGCCCAGAGAGTCTAATTGGTATTACAACTTTCTGGATGTTAGGACCAAATCAACAGAAGGCTGCTCTCTTATCAAAATACTTGCTCAGAAATGCAGATGAGGCATTTTCCCTCATCCTGGTCTCTTGGTGCTGGCAGTGACACAGAATAAACAGCATAAATAGAGACTCTTTTTTTTCCCCAAAGGTTTGCTCCCCAGGCATGATTTTATTACGACAGACAATGAGAGGAGTTGATGGAGACACAGATAACTGAGTCAAAACTTAGGTGAAGATTATTGCTGCTGCAGTTTGAGTGCTCCCACCCTGCACTAGCTGGTTTTATTACACAGGTGGATGGAATGTGCTCTGCTCCATTTCCAAGGGAGCCACACAAGCCCGGCGTAAATCAGTCATCAAGTACCTTGAACCACACATATTAGGAATGTGAGCGAGGAGAATTCCAACATGAAGCATGTTTAGACAAAGAGGTGATTATGGCATGGAGAGAAAAGGAGTGCAAAAATTTCAGCTGGAACCAAGGAAGGAACACAGTAGCTCAAGGAGGTGGAAAGTCTGATTCTGTATTTATACAGGCTCATAAATGGGGTGATTTTAATCTCCTGAAAATATTATAGCAGTATCTATTGGAAGTGGATATGACAAAGTGGTACTCAGAGAGGATTTTCAACACTGGTCTCCTAATACCCATGCAATCCAGATTCTGGTCTCATTTACAAAGGGTCTGCCCAGGTGTGCTTTTATGGACGTCAATGGAGTTACACAGTGCAACACAGAACGGAGTCAAATGATACCTAAGTGTCTTGTGTTTGCACTGCAGAAAATGAAGGGGAGAACAGAGTAGTTTGTATCAGCACATGCTGCAAGTTTGACCATAAAAATGCATTCTCAGTGGGTCAGCACCTGTTTAGATAAATGGTTGACTTGAAATACACAAAGCAGTAGAGCTCGCACATTTATCCATATGGCACTAACACAAACTGCCAGCTGTGGCCAGTCGTCCAATATGTTCTCTCTCCATATATGACATATGAAACCATATGGAATCATCTATCCATTAGGAAGAGATCATTTTCAGACAGGAAGGTTTTCTGACACAATTATTAGCTGTGGCGTTCTTGACCAAGAACAGGCTGAAGTAGGCAGGAAACAAAAAGGGGCTTATGATGTCTTAAAAAGTCATGTGAAGAATTTTCTGGTTTAAAATAATCATTCAAGCTGGTCCTTTTTTTCTAAAGGGTGTCTTTTATCTCTCAGCTTAATATTATCCTACTGCATGGCTTGCTTTTGTCTCCACCCAATTCTGTGATGATGGCTCATGAAGGCTGCTGGTTTCCCTGAGTTCGGATTTCATTAGGCCAGCAGACAGGTACATTGACTTGCTAGAAAATAATCTGGTGTAGGAGCAACTGCTGGAAACCCTATTTGCAAACAAGTGATCCCAGAACTGGGACTCAACAGTATTTCCTTCCCAGGTGACCTTCTCTTCACACACACCGTGGGCTTTGCTCTGAACCAAAGCTAAACACTCAATATCAGCATAAAATAGAAGAAAAACAGTGACAAAACAGAGTCACTGACTGAATCCAATAATGTCTTTATTGAGACAGAAAATCCTGTTAGGGCAGTTTGTTTGCTCTCAATCTGGAATAACTCAAGTACTCTTGATTTGCACCAATGCAAATGAGATGAGAATCTGCCCTCAGAACACTTGCTAGCTATGCTCATTGACATGATCAGAAGTACAGTGTTCCCTATAATCAGCCCTGGTTTACCTCTAATGGATATAAGCAGAGACAAGAGCCTGAGGCATTCCAGGCTCTGTAGTGAATAGCTGATCCCTGTCTGCTGGTAGAGTATGCAGATCATGTATGGAGAATCTGAGAAGCTTATTTTGAAATGATGTGGCCCCCAAATAAGTCTGAAATATTTCTTAAGAGTAGCACTCAGAGAGACTGGACCTTTCACTGAATCCAGCAGAAAAACTTTCTAAGTTAAATCAGTGTGAGATCAACTCTGACCTGTGGTACAGCAGGACGATCCAAAGGAAAGAAGGATAGGATAATTCATAATATTAAAACCAAAATTGAGGGAAGAAGTTCTTTTGTCTAGCACCCTGGTATTTGGATACTGGATTTGGACTCTTACACATTGCAATGATTCTAGACAGACCAGTCAGTAAACACCAGTTCAAAACTCAGTTGTGCAAAGTGCAGACTCAATCCATGACATCAAACAGAAGTGAAATTTTTTGTAAAGTGATCAATTACTGTCTTCTGTTTAACAAAGCAATAGCCCTTTTCCAATCCTTTTCTTCCCCTTCTCTTTTTACAGGTCATCACTGAAAGGATCTGGGAAACAAGTTTTGTGCTGTCCTGCTAACAAACACTGGAACAGGCTGCCCAGGTCAGTAGTGGAGTTACCATCCCTGGAGGTACTTAAAAGTCTTGTAGATGTGGTGTAGAGGGATGTGACTTAGTGGTGGACTTGTCAGTGCTGGGTTCTGAGTTGGACTTGATGATTTTAAAGGTCTTTTTCCGGCCAAAATGATTCTATAATTCCGTGTATTCTGGAAAAGAGAGATCAGCACCTTCTTGTGGTCCCACCACAGGCCACAGTTAGGGCAGTAAATGGGATGTGAGGAAAAATACAACTTTTTTTTTTTTTTAAATAATCTTCACAACAATAAGTGAGTCTGTACAGATATTGAGCTGTTTGGGTGTGTTTTCTGTATCAAAATAATGGTATTCACACATAATTTCCTTTCTAGTCAGCTGTGCCAGCTTCTGCAGTCATAGACCTGACAGCATCCAGCGTCCAAACTAATGGTTATCAGAAAATTAGTGAGAAAAAACAACCTAGGACCTTTGCAAACAGACTAGGAGTTACTCACACCATAACAGGGCAATTTAATGTGTAATAAGTGGAGATTTCAGCCAGCTTTTCCTGGCTAGGTGGCCACATGTAGAAGGTGACCCTGACAGGTGCATTAAGCCAGAATTCATATAATAAGCTTCAGAATATTTTAGGCACCTAATTACATGCAACAGAAAACACCTGAATTGGAGAATGTAAATCTTCTGCCTAGTTAAAGTAGACATTTCCAGATAAACTAATAGTTAAAACTAACATTTAACTAACATTTAAAATCAGATGGCGTGAATGCACCAGTAATTGCCCACTTTGCTGAGAAAATCAACAAAGAAGTAATAGGAGTCAGTCTGGCCTAGAGACAAAGCACTAACTGGGAAGCAAGATACATGGATTTGTTTCCTATCTATATCAAATAACCATACGTTAATCTTCCCAGGGATGTTAACCCACAGTTTTCCAGTCCTGCTTTGCTGGCACTCCAGTTCAGCTACAAAAGGATGGTGTTGTCCATCTGCTGCTCACAAGCAGTTGTCCCTTCCAGCACTTCTCTCTTTTTCCCATGGCCAGAGACATTTTTGTGCTTAATCTGATACTCAAATGTTTCTAAATCAGTTTTACTTTCTTGAGCTACGATACAACACTGGCATATTGGCACCTTGGGAGGTTTCGAGCACTCTAGGAGTTCAGCCTGAAGATTATGGTCCTCTTGCAGTTAATTCTTTATTTTTATGCCATTGTGACAGTTACTCTCTCACTGATTATTTCCTTTTCTTTGGTCCTGTAACTGCTCATACTTCAGCAGCATGTCTTTATTATGCATGCCCAACATATTTTGAAACACCACGTGCAAGCACCTCACCACATAAGCAGTTTAGCTCAATGTCATGCATTGATAGTTCAACCCCTCATTTTCCCTGTTTAAATCCATAGCAGAAATTTCCTCACTCATATTGTCACACACTGCCAGCTACCAAGTCAACATACCACTTCATCTCTGACATGTATACCTATGCTTCAGACTACAATCTGGATCAATTATCTTCCTAAATCTACAGAGTTTATTGGTTAGGACTATAGAGATCATAATCAATCAGGAAGTGATAAAACAAGCTAATCCATATGTCAAACATACATCTATCTATATGTACAGACACGTTGTTTAAAACATAGAGATCCGTACAAATATTTCACATGGCCACCAAAATTTTATAAATTAGTGTTTTTTGCTTTCATAATTGTATTTGAAAAAATATCCCAGAAATTCACCCTATGCTTCTACACCTACTGCAAACAAGTGCTGTGCCATAGATGCCAACCTAAGAGATTGTATCCTAAAAATATGGTAGGTAGTAACAGAATTTATCTCAATCACAAAGCATTGTGGATATATAATAGAAATGGTCTGGGTTAGACGGCACCTTAAAGATCATCTATTTCCAGCCCTCTTGCCATGGGCAGGGACACCTCCCACCAGACCAAGATGCTTCAAGCCCCATCCAACTTGGCCTTGAACACTTCCAGGGAGGGGGCATCCACAGCTTCACTGGACAACCTGGGCCAGGGTCTCACCACCCTTACAGGGAACAATTTCTTCCTAATATCTAAACTAAATCACCTCTCTTTCAGTTTGAAAGTGTTCTCCCTCATTCTATCACTCCATGCTCTTGTAAAAAGTCCCTATCCAGGTTTCCTGTAGCTTTTTTAGGTACTGGAAGGCTGCTATAAGGTGTCCCTGTAGCCTCTCTTCTCTAAGATCTATATGAAGCACTAAAAAAGCCCAGATGCTGCACAGATCAGGCTACCAGTCTTGAGTAAGTAATCTGTTCTACAAAAAGTTGCTAGCACTGTTGGAGGAGCAGCAAGCTCTGGAGCTGCCCATCAGCCAGTCTCTGAGCCATTGCATTAAAATCCTGGAGAAAAAGTCAGAAGTTGACTGCTTTATTATTTGTCACACCAAACCTTGAATAAAATTCTGCAGGAGCGTTTATTCTCACGTTTTCTTGAGCACCTCTTGTGACAAGCTGAAGCCAACTTGACGAATGTGGCAGAAGCTATATCAAACTGTAACAGGACATGAATTCTTTATTTCTGTTTTAGTTAATGATTGGGAAGAAGATGCCCAAGACACTCTTCAAGGCAGACCACATATAAATGTTCTTTCAGGCTGCAAAACTAAGGTGCCAGGCAGTTACTTTTTTGAGAAGCCCCTGACACATTAACTCCCCAGAGCTGAAGATAATAAACCAGACCTTTAGACAGGTAGAGCCTAATTAGAATCAGCCCAGCTTTTCATTAATGTCAGCAGATCTGCATTGGCACTAATGTGGAATTAGAGTGAGGACTAGTTTGTCTCCTCTTGTAGAAAGCAAATGCCAGCCCAGACCTAGGGGTGAGACACACACCTTGTCCTGCACCACCATTCAACAGGTTTACAACTCATTTATGCCTCTGATTCCTTTCCCACTTGTTGCCTACTGAGACATGATGCCTTCTGGGGCAGGGTCTGTCTTACATGCATTTACCTGTGGACTGATACTGAATGAAACTATAGTAGCACTAAAGTGCTGCAGCTGCATTCAAATATAAATACTCAAAATGGCAAAAGAAAAAATGTTTACACCTGCATCATATCTTTCCTGTGTGGGAAGGGGAACACGCTGCAAAGCTAAAAGGCAGGTGTGTTCTGATGCAATACAACAGCTTGTGACAGTATAGATATTTTAGTAGAATATTTATATTCTCAGCTGACATAGTTACACTGCTCAGAAGTCCCAGTGCACACACAGTCTGCGCTGGAACGAAGTCTCTCACAATTCTGCTGCAATCCTGATGGGTACCCATGGATATTACCTTTATGCAAGTAATGAATAATAAAAAGTAATAATTGGATATGAGCTGCGTGCGCTGTGCTGTCAGGGGCAGGCAATACAAATGACTTGCAGAAATTTTTCCTACTCCTCTGCATTCAGCTCTAGGTGACAAGCTCTTAGTTAACTTTTCCTTCACTGTTAGCAATGAAAATGTGCATATGTGGCAGCCAGTAACTCAAGCTTCCCATGGGGACAGTTAATTCTCTGCTCCTTGGTCCTGCGTTTAGTTCCCTCAGTCACTTTTCCCCTACAGATCCAATAACAGAGCAGAAGACACGCAGGAAAGAGAATGAGAGCAATAATTAACCACAAGGAATGGAGAAACAGGGCTGGTTAGAAAAAGCAAGAAACAATGGCATGTCAAACAGCAAAACATCAGTGCTTAATGATTTAAACGAGTAACATGAAAGCCTTGTTCTTTCTGGTGCAGTGACACAGGAATCTCCCTATCCACAGAAATATCTCTACCTTAAAGGATAACATTAAACAATCCAATCTTTAATAAGCCACTGGAAAGCCAGAGGCACAATACAGACCCCCTTTGTTTATCACAGACCCTATATGCTCAGAGGTCTTCAGATGAATGAGGTGCCAGACAGCAGTCTGAGAAGGCTGGGGGTGTTGACTCAACACCCTCCGTCAGCTTCAAAAAACGATCACTGCACGCACTCAGGCTCCACCCTGTCTTTCCCACAGTGCCTGAGGATAATGAGGAAATTATTCTGAAACTATGAAAAGTCTAAAATAATTCTGCTTCAATTTGAAAGTCAGGTTTTAAGCTATATATTTACTATAGGATTGACATGGTGGAAAAAAAAAATAATAAAAATCTTAACTTTGATGTGTTCAACTGTAGAACTCTTAAAAGAGTCAGTCAGTTGCCTAAGTAGGAGTATGTAGTCCTGTTTGTAATCTCCTGGGGGATCCCTCAGCTTCTTATCCATCTCATGCACATCTTCTGGAATACCTTTTGGCACCCCATAGAGCAGTTAATGCCTATGTGTAGATACCTGAGCTTCTTTTCAGTCTATACTGGGCTACAGTTTCACCCTAAGGCTAGTTTGTGATGAGATAGTAGAGTCTGCAGACTCCCTTCTTCTCACTTGCATCAGAACAGCAGTTAGTCCTTGGAGAACAAAACACTGCAGAGGCAGGAAGAAAATGTGTGACCAGTGTAGAGCTCATTTAACCTCTCTGGCTTGCAGCATGGGAGCAGATAATGCATTTTAACCCATAGCAAGCATTACAAGGAAAAAACCTAGGTCAGGATGTCAGGTCTTAAACATTTTCCTTATGTGTAGGCTGAAGATTCGAGACTGTAACCTCTTAAGTAGGGATTTGCTTAATGCCTCTTATAAAGCACACTGAGTTTTGCTCTAATAGCAGTTTTACACACACATAACAGTGTTAGCTTCTACATTTGCACCACTGGGGCACAACTATACATTCATTCCATAGGAAGCACTGGATCTACCTGCAGATGCAGCTTCAAAACTTAGGAGTTTTGAAGATTCATCCAAATCCTTGATTAAGACAAGGAAACCCCAAGCTACCTGTTTAATGTTTCCCTTTCAACAGCAAAATAACACGGGGAGAAACGAGGCTTCTGTGCTTTGCAGGAGGGCTGAGCTGGCACGGTTTGCTCAGGGCTTTCTTCACATCAAGCTCCAAGCACATCCACCTGGGAGTCATTTGACTCCCAGACTTGGTCAGACTCATGGCAACTTCCCAAGCACTCATACGCTTGTTCTAAGAAAAGAGGTCCAACTCTATCTTTAAAACTGAAGCAACCCAGAGTTCTGTTCCATTAGCTCCACAGGACAGATAAGTTCAAAAGCACTTTGGCAGGAAACACGTATCTCACACCTTTCCCTTCCATGATGCCTCTCCAAGTAGACTGCTAAGCTAAAACACAGTCTTTGATAGGACACTTGGTAAAACAAAAGAGGATTTGGGAAGGTATCTGGAAAAAATGGTCTGGTTGATAATGCACATGATATCTGGAAAACTCCTTTGAGCTTACACTTCATCAAGCTAGATGATTCCCTGCATGAACCATAATCTAAAAAGTTGACGACGCACATGAGATAGGTAAGTAAAGCCCTGCATAAAGTGCAACCCTTCTCTGAAAGGTGTTATGGAGAATTAAATGCACGTGGGCTGGGTGAAAATTCCTCATTTGCATCAGGACAAGAGTAGATAACAACCTCCCTTGCTCTTCCTCACTCACACTTGCAGAATATAGTCGCCCCAAAACCTTTAAAGCTACACCTTGCTGCAAAGAGCAGGGATCAGGAAAGCCTTCTTCAGGGTGAAATAATCACATGAAGTGGGGGAGAGAAAAAAGTTGACTGCAGATGTGATAGAAAAGGACACTATGATTATTTTTTTTTTACTTTTTATTTTTATTTATGGAGTCAATCTATGAGAATTTACAAAACTGCCAAGTCTCTAAGAAAATCCCTAGCATAGGATGAGTTTACACACCATTAGTTTGTCCTTTGTATTTTCCCCTTCTGACTGCCACTTTAGATGGATTTGCCAGGCAGACAGATCTGGACATTTTTTGGAAGGTGGCATCACGGGCAAGGAAGAGTTACAACCGCAGATGCCCCATATTTGCAGTGCTTCTCTAAGCCTCTGTATGCACACAAACAAGAGATGCTGCTGGCCTCTTGCTTCACAGCTAAGAAAGATAAAATCAGGTCACTTAAGACAGAGGGATGAAAGAATGAAACAAAAACAGAGCTCAGAAATCACCATGAAGGGAACATCCTGTACATGCAAGAGTAATAAAAAGGGAGAAGTGAAATTCCTGTTGCCAGACTCCAGTTCTTGTAGCAATTCCCTCTGTTGCCATGAGAATGATGGGGTTTTTTCTGCCTTTCTTTCCCCACATACAAAACGGGCACGGTACTTACACAATCACTTTGCAAAGTGCATGGGAGGATTAGCTGGCTATTATTTGTCATATAAACAGAGATACGAAATCATGAAGGGGTATTTTTAATAAATAGCTGGTTATTTTGTTGTATTTTTTACTTCTGTTCCTCTCTGGAAGGTCAAACAAAAGTGCAGGGCCCTTAATCATCTTGTCCCCGATGGGCTGTCGTTACCTTAAATGACTTGCACACAACACCTGCTTTTATAGGATGTGCTTCTCTTGGTACGTCACATGTGCGAGTCACAGTGAGCAGCACATTAAACAATATCAGATTGATTTGTATTTTAATAATCTGACCTTGTTTTAGCTGGACAGGCAGTGATGTTCTACATCCCATCATACTGCAGACATGACGGATTATGGATCCTTGTTACTCTGCTGTGAATATTGAGAGATTCCAGTGAAGGTTTCAGACTCCTACCACAGAAACTGAGATGAAAATAACTTTAAATACTTTGGGGTATTTAAATGACTTGGAAGTGTCTGCAGCCTTGCTCTTCAGGTTTTAACCTGCACAAATTTGAGAGATTTTGTGCCCTTTGGAACTAAAGGCCAGGGCAAATTTCTTTTCCACTATATCCAAAGCCTATTTTATTTGTTCTGATCAGAATGACCCGGATTCAGTTGGTTTCCTCCAAGCAAAATTCACTTCTCAAGAAAAAAAACCCTAAAAAAAAATCTCTCACAATATCTGCCAGATGTAATGACCCTCAGCTAAAATAAATAAATAAATCTGCATATTATTTTATTTCTTTAGTTGATATGCTTTTGTCTCATAAAAGCCTGTGGGACACAAAGACAGCACTAACTTTCCTCCCCAC
Organism: Chaetura pelagica; assembly: GCF_000747805.2. Taxonomy (NCBI): domain Eukaryota; kingdom Metazoa; phylum Chordata; class Aves; order Apodiformes; family Apodidae; genus Chaetura; species Chaetura pelagica. Next base: position 779,215 of record NW_009953960.1, read on the forward strand.
TACAATGCTCAGTGATACCATTAGCTGACCCACTTCAGCTCTGCAGTGAGTTATGCTATTAAATGACTGAAGGCAAATTTAACCTCCTGTCTTTTCACAATGCACATCTCAATGCATATGAAAAAAGTTACTTCTTTTTTCTTTTTTTATCACTTTGAGGGTTTACCACTTACCAACAAATGCTTTCTAGGGAGCAGCAAGATGCTGCATGACCAGGGTAAAGATGGTAAAAAGTAATTTAAACTGTTTATTTTTCACGTTACACAAGTGATCAACAATAATAGGTCAGGATTAACAGCAACTTGACACAGTTTTCTTTTCTTTGGCCAACTCTCAGTGTAGAAGAAAGGTGTGATGGATGTGGTACTTAAGCTGTGCTGCAGAAGTACAAAATGACAGCCTAAGAAAGAAGCCAGGAAAATGGAAAAGGATTCAGTCTGATTCTGAACCAGGTCTTTCCGAGGGATTTTCCTAAAGGTTTCCCAAACACTTGCACAAAAGCAGATTATTGCATAATTTATGTTCTTATGTTCTAACGCCATCTCCATGCCAGAATAGTTTGCAGCCCTGGGCAGATTTTCCTCATACCAGAACAGAGTTCTCTGTCCTCTTCTCTCCCTTAGATGTTTAAGTCACTGCACCAGATGACTGGATTAACTCCTATTCCTGAAGTGACTGAAACCCCCCTTCGCTTTTCTGTCATTCCTGAGTTGATGCCTCACTCATCTTCTTTCACCAGGCTGTGGCAGATGATCTTCTTCCTCCCTCAATGTATACAAGGGATACAGAAACAGAAATAACTTCTTGCTTTTGAACCCTTGAGAGCACACACAGATCTCAATGGCTGCTCATGGCTGGGTGCTGCATTGATTCTTTCTGCACTTTTCTCTAATGTTGCCCAGGTAGGAGGTGGAGTTTTCTCCTTCTCCTGTCCTGCTAGGAGGGAGGGAAGCATAAGTCTAAGCTAGTCCTGTCATCAAATCCTATCAGGCTTGGAAGTAAATGGTTGCAAATGTGCTGCTTTGAGAAAAGCAGCTGGATGTCCCATCTCTTGCCCCTTGATGGCTAGAGAGACACTTCCCTGATATGAGATTAAGAGAAAAATTAGAAAGAAAGGCAACTGCCTTCTGGCTCATTTTAAAGAGGTTTCCTCATTCACTCATAAAATATTCTGATCTTTCACTGCAGCATTTGCTCAGAGCTGCCTGTGAACCTGTCTTCCATGGCTAAGGAAGGTATGGTCTCCATCCACCACTTATATGTAACCAGAAGGTCTGCTGCATTCTGGCATTTAGTTAGGCAAAGTGGAACAAAGGAAGGGAAGACCATCAGATTGATTAAATTAATTATCAATCCATTGTTAATATTCTTGATTGATAATGATGACTTCTTTTTTTTTTTTTTCTTCCACATCAGGAGGCAGTTTATGCCAATAGAGAATTATTATGAGAATGGAAGAGCAACAACTTCCAGATCAAAGTGGATGGGCACATATTTTGAATTCCAAGCTGGGGGGAAAAGCAGATACCTTCATGGGTTGGGAACTCTTAAGAGTAGGACAGGGTTTCCAGTGACTGCACTATAAGCTACATGGTGGGCATGTATTACAGTATTCTCAATCATTTAGGACTCACTAACTGGACATTTTAGAGCAGGCATATAAACAAAACATCTCCAGATTGTAGACAGTTTGCATGCAGGCATTTAATTCTGTTATTGGCTACACATTTCTTCATTATTCCTGTTGTATGGCCCATTGATACGACTTTAAAATGTAATCCACCAGGCCAGTGAGTTCAGAAAGTAGTTCCTAAATAACATAATGCCAATACTGGACTGAATTAAGACCAGCCTATAACTGCAATTGATTTGGCTTTGCACTGCTGGATTTTGGGTTTTGTTTTTTTTTTCCTTTTCTTTCCATTTTCCCCAAATGCTATAAACCAATAAGAGCATTTCAGAAAAGAAAGACAAGGAGAACATTCTTATTCTGGTACTCAAATGAGGAACAAGAGTAATACCTCCAAGGGATTAAAAAAACCACCGTTAAGCAGTTTAAGAACACAATTTTAGTTTTGTGAAAGCAATGATAGTAACAGTTTCCATAGCTGGTGTGCCTTTCATTTCAGAAGATCCTTAAGATCTTAACAAATTGAAATTTGTGGAGAGGTGTCACACAGCAGTCTGACTAACTTTGGCAGCTCTGTGTGAACACTTAGCAACAAGGCAGTGAATTCTGTGAAAAAGACCCTGTTCACATGCACTGTCAGGTGAGTGAAATACACCCACTAGCTCAAAATTAATTATGTTTTTTAATGTACACACGGTACATGAAACACTCAGTTTGTTGACTGAAACAATTTCAACTTCTTCAGCAGAAGAATCCTATAAATGACACATCTATACATCTACACATTTACAAATGGTGTGCCAAATCTTGAAGGGTTGGTAATTTTTCTTTAAATGTCCAGTTTCATTTGTGATCCATAACCTTAGAACTGATAATCAAACAAAACAAAAGCAATCAAAGCTGGTGATACATGGTCACAAGGTCTATGAGTTGGTTATTCTTATTTCTAAATAAAAAATATTTCAAACTTCCCTTGCAAAGAAATTCTTGGATTATAAATTTGCTCTAGTTTATTCCTAAGAATCTTTTCCAAAATGCTTAGAAACTCTAAAAGAATGGAGTTGTTTTAAGGGACTCCAAATACATTCATTTTTGGGGCTTTTTTTTTTTTTTTTTTCCCCTGAACAGTATTTTACATGCCTGCTTTATGTCTGCCTGACACAATATTTTTCCCCTCTATTTTTGGAACATCAGGTGAATCCCAAACATATTACACAGCTGCACTGCTTCATTTCTTCCTGCTTCAGGCTGGGAAGAGCGCTTCAGGCTGTGAAGAGCGTGCCTGAACAGAGCCTGAGCTCTCCTTCAACACTTCAGGGTACGTACAGGTGGCACATGAAATGTTGAGTATTTGTTGCTGTAGCTGTGGAAAAGAGCCTGGCATGGAGGAAATTGTGACTCAGAGATGAACACTTTGTAGTACTTCTTGGCTTCTTCAGGGCTGGTGTAGCTGACTCATGATGTGCAGGCCTGGCTGAGGGCTGTGCACTAAATTGGGTGACACTTTCACACTTGGTGGATGTCAGCACAAACCTACTGAGCTAATAAGGCAACAGGGGGATGCTGACTTGCATCAAGGTGAAACAGCCCAGGCTTTAATGCTGATCTTCCAGATGAATGCAAATCTCATCCCAGATATTGCAGGACACAACTGCAGTCTTACAGTGACAGGGACAAGGGACTGAACTCCAGCACTGGCAGCCGAGTTCCTGGCACTGTTTGGCTGCTGGTGCTCCTCAGCTATGTTCTGAACTATTATAGAATGATCTTATGAAAAAAAACCAAACAGGTTCTGGGGTACTAATGAAGATACAAGCTTCTTGCCACTAATGAGATGTGAGCTTCTAGCCACTTCTTTTCTGCATTTCTGTATTTCTACATTTCTGCAGAGGGCACTGAGAAGCCATCTTCTTCCAGAGGAGGTTTCCCCACGTGTGAATTTCTCAGTGTTTTCCTTTTTTGTGATTGTATATATTTTTTATTCACCTTTTAAAAATGCATATCCTACAGAGGTTGCACCACTGACCTATTTATTAAAACGCATCATAGAAATCCCTCATTCTTTGAATGCTTTAATACAGAATTTAGACTGTAAAGGTTAGTCTGAGCAGTTAATGGGCTGAAGCCAACATCTGCTACAGTGTGTGTAAAAGGAAAAAATAAAAGTAATACATAGATTTTGTCAGGCCTATGAATAGTGCAAATAGTGAGCTGCACCATGTCCAAACATAAACCAAGCAATTCTTTTTAGCCATGCAAATCTTCTGTAGCCATTCTGAAGTCTCAACTGCAAAGCTTTTTTGGCAATATTAAAGAGAAGACCTTCCTTTCACAGCAGAGTGACAAAGAGGCACTAAACCCTGCTCTGTCGTTAGTCCCAAGACATTTTAATGTGGGTCCCCAATACTGTGAAAGATGACCTGCAAAAGGCAAGTGGCAGGCTGTAATTCTGTGCCTTGGAAGGTAACACCAGGATCTACTAGCTGATAATTTGCTTCCCTGTTATATACTTATCGTCTCTACCACTTTTAGACCCTCAGTGGGTCCTTGCTAGCAGTGTGTGTGTTAATCCCTGGGACAGGAACAGAGCAGGAAACTGCCCATGGTCTGGAAATTACTGTCTCATCCTGTCTGAAAGAAGCAGCAGCAGCACACCCATAGCTGAAAACCCAATTTCAGTTGCCAGTCACAGGTCACTAATTAACCTTCTTTTATGTGATATGAACACTACCTGGCCTCAAAACTGACTGGGAGCCTGTTGTAGAAGCACAGTATAAGATACTGTCTCTGCTCTGAAGAGTTTATAACCTGGCCAGGCCAGAAGAGTATTTGGGAAATACCACGACATTTGAGCCCTGTTTCCAAACACCCCCCTAAGTGCTGACAAGTGGCTACTGTCAGAGACAGATCCAAGGCTGGTTGGATCTTTGCTTTTCCTAATCTGAAAGCTAAGAGCATCCAGAGGACATCCATGCACTAAGGAGTCAAGTGATTTTTGCAGAGCCAGGTCAACAACTGAAAAGGTCAGAGAACCCAGGGGTTGCAGTCCCGCAGCCAGGTCACCTCCTCCTCCCCGCCAGGCTCTGCAGACAGCCTAATAACAACTGTATCTGCTTTCTGGAAGAAGGGATTTCCAGACTGTGGCAGGAGCACAGACACAGACATTTCCTGGGCTGCTTGCATTGCTGCTTTTACACATTTGACATTGCAGAGTGATAGGACTAGCTGCAAAAGTCAGCCTGGTTAACATGGATAATGAACCTATCAGCGTGTACCTGCTCCGAGCAGGCAGTGATCCATTCACATATGTATTCCAGTTACTTGTGGAGTCTGATATTCAGGGCTATGTGATGAGACAGCCTTTAAGGCATCGCTGCTGAAATCAGCACAGACTGCAGACTGCTTCTCGACAGATACAGAGATTTAAACAGGGAAGTAAAACCACCAGAGCAGGCTGAGAAGAGGCAAAATACAGCTGGTTCTTTCTGTACTGGTCCCTGCTAGCCTGGAGGAAGCTACAACTGGTGTAGGAACATGAATGAGCTGGTGCCATTACTCAGTTTCAGCAATGCAAGAACAGATAAATCTTTGGCTTTACCTCCCTTTGCTGCCTTGATGACCAATGTCTCCCACCTGTGATTCCCAGTTTGCACTGTAATCCTTGCCTGCCATAGTGTGTATATTTTGGATACAGACTTGAAAGTTGTGATGATATCTGGTTTTCAACAGGCTTCCTCAGCCATACCCAGCAGGTAATTTGGCTCTGGTTTATTTTGTAAATTCGATACATCATCTGTTCCTAAAGCAACTAGAAGTTTTTTCTTCTGGAGGGTAGAGAAGGAAGGGGTAGAGAAAAAGGATGGGAAGATTTAGCAAAATCTACATAAAAAATGCTAAAACCCACTAGATGCATGAACACATTTTTTCTCATTATTCTTTGGTTACTTTAACATGAATGATGAACTAACTCTGATTTTTATCTGGTGGCTCATTTGGGATGTTGAATATGCTATGAAACCCAGAGCAATAAGTTTTATTAGTCTAATTTGTTACTGTTAAAGTGGGTTTCACCAAAGCAAGCTGGTGGATGTAAAAAAAAAAAAGTCTCTAGCCAGTTTCACTTTTGAACTAGTCCATGAAATTATAAATAATATCCATGTCTTATATAAGCCTGCAGAAATATGTCTGTAAAATAGTTCCCTTTTGGGAAACAGCTAAACTCGAGTATCTGAATGCAGTTTAGAAGTGCATGTGAATGCCTGGATATGAAGGAGAAAAAAAAAAAAAAAAGTATTCAGAAGTGGGTTATGATCTGTGGGCAGCCAGTGTAAAGCTACAACTGGCTTGAAATTTTCCTTTATTTAACTCCATCACATCTGTCTTCTTGGAATTAAGTGCTCGTAAATACTTGTGAAGAACTGTAGCAACTGAAATCATGATACCAAACTGAAAAACATCCTTTCACCTTGAATGCAAGAATCAGTATTGATCCTTTTTACCCTGTGATAGCAGATTTCAAGGTCAGTCTCCCACTGGTGATATGGAGCCACGATACATGCTGCAGTGCAAGCCTTTTATTTCCATTTTCTCACATTTATCTAAGTATGAGCTCTATCTTGGCAATTCCTTTTTTCCCAATCAACTTAGATACCACAGTCCTGAAACTCAGTAACTTTGTTCCTTGATCTCTTCCCTCTGGAAAGTGTTCTCTCTCCTTTAATGTGTTTCTCTTCCCAATCTCTTCTTTTTTAAATCCAGAAATTGTCTCACCCAAAACATGGCCTTTAGTAACATTTCTGTCATTGCTATTCCTATTTTTGGAATTCAGGTTCAATTCACCACTGGGAAAGGTGACTTGTCACTGCTGGCCAAAATTAGGAAAATTTACATTTACCCACAGCATCCAGAGCAGAGCCAAATTTGTGTTAGCTACTGTACATACCTATTTCAATCTTGTCAGTCACTGATATGTTTTAGTTGTGAGAAATGGCAATGTAACTTGGGGTTTCTGAAGAGAGGTTCCTTAAAATGTCATTAAGAGAAGGAGTCACAAAACCAATTTTGGGCTGCTTTATGAGTTCTAGAGCTCACTGGGAAAAAACCAGTAAGTTTCATGGACCTATAGCATTTGTTTTGCCCTGTTCATTTACACTTCCCAAAAATTTCACAGGAAGTTTAAATAACATATTGTAGCTATGCAATTTTATTTTTTTTAAAAACTATAACTGTTTAAATTAAATACATTACTTGTTTCTTTGGTAGTGATTTTGTCATTTACTTAGAAAAAACTTATTTCTTTAGATAAGATGTCACTTGTTGCAGGGAAACAGTTACAATTTTTCTGTTTTCAAGTGTCTTTTTTCTTCTAGAACTATGTGGTGTGAAAAAGTTTATTCTGTTTAGGGGAGCCAAACAGTGACAATCATTTTGTTCTGGGACATAGTGCTGCTGCCTGGTGCTTTTGAAGATCTGGTGGCCTATATTCAAACACAGTTGAAGGACATTTCTGAATACATGAGTGAAAAAACCACTTTCTTTCTAACTGGACTTTTTTATAAAACCTGGATATTGAGCAGGGAGTTCCAATGGCAAGGGAAGGCACTGAACTCTGGCTATGTCATTCTTTAATGAATAGATTGATATAAATATGTATTTGCACACATAAACTTATGTATATATATAATCCTTATATATCTTAGAATCACAAAATGGTTTGGGTTGGAAGGG
>NW_009953960.1:786675-793310 GCF_000747805.2 Chaetura pelagica
CTTCCCTGGACAACCTGTGCCAGTGTCTCACCAGCCTCACAGTAAAGAATTTCTTCCTAACATCTAACATAAAACTCCCCTCTTCCAGTTTAAAACCATTACTCCTCATGCTATCACTATACACCCTTGTAAGAAGTCCCTCCCCAGCTTTTCTGTAGCGTCTTCAGGTAATTGAATGTGCTCCAAGGTCTCCTCAGAGCCTTCTCTTCTCCAGGCTGAACAGCCCCAACTCTCTCAGCTTGTTTTCATAGAACAGCTGCTCCAGCCCTTGGATCATGTTTATGGCCTCCTCTGGACTTGCTCCAAGAGCTCTATGTCCTTCCTGTGTTGAGGGCTCCAGAGCTGGACACAGTACTCTAGGTGGAGTCTCAGGAGTGCAGAGTGGAGGCGCAGAATCACCTGTACATAATGCTTTATGTACAGCAGCTGTCTATGCACACAAATAAATATACATACTTATATATATATATATAAATAAGATTATTTGATGTCATTAATCTGTACCACCAAGACCTGTTGCCATGATGTAGTTGCAACAGCCCAAAACACTTTCATCACTAGCATAAAAAAACCCCCAAACAAATAACAATCAAGGAGGTAGAACTAAACTGAATGGTCGAAATCATTTGCCAGTATAAACATATGTCTTCATAAAACAGGTTGGTAGGTACAGCTACACTGGCAAATCTGTCGTTACGTAGACCATCCACCCTCAAAAGAAAAACAAACTCCATGGCTGTTTCTAAATCTGTGTTGTGGCCATGTGCATATTCTTTCCTCAGCAGGTGAGGAGCCGTGTGGAAAAAATTAAGTCTTAATTTTTGAGAGCTACTTAAGAGGACATACACACCCAATTCCTTTTCACTTCAGTGGCAATTCAGATTTCAGCTCTAGAATTCTATCCTGCATTCTCAAAGCACCGTGAGGTTGTGATACAGTAAATCTGTCTTAGCCCTTGGGATAAATGATAAACCCAAGGAGTGGCATTTCATGACCTTTAGAAAAGTAGCAAAATAATCTGCAGGTCAGAGGTGCTACAATTTAGGGGTAACACTTATTTCTCTTGCCCACCTCCTGGGTATCAAAAAGTGAAGATCACTAAGGGAGAATCCTGTAAGCTTTTGAGCTTTGACTCTTCAGCTGGCCCAGGAGAGGGCTCCTACATGCTGTTGAGGGTACTCAATGTCATGTATTGCCCTTTACAATTCCTGGTGCTTAAGGCAGAAGGGTTCTCCTGGAATCTGCAAGAAGAGCAAACAAAGGTGGAGAGACAAAGCACTTTGCCCAAGGTCACTCTGCAGGTTGAGACTCAAAATTAGAGTATTAACTACATGTGCTATACCCTGGAGAAGAACTTTCACTGAAGCTTCTGCTAAGCAAGAGAACACAAACACAGCCCAGTTTCCAGTTAAAATCTCAACCTGGCCAACCTACAGCAGTTGAGTTCAAATAATCTATGAGCCTTCTCCACTGGTTAATGCCTGATTAACAGGTCACCAGTGAATCATTAATCAACCTTTTCACTAATTCCGAAATTATTTTCCATTTTGATTTAATTTTCTCTTTACTGAGAATGTCACCATTTTTGAGGCCTCTAAACACACCTTTATTTTCAATTCACCAACTAAGAGAAACGCTTATTAACTACTTTTTAACTTGCAGCAATGAATCTCTTAAAGTTCTCAGCCAAGTTTAGTGTTTCCTGACTGTTTGTTGCTTTAAGCAGAGCTTATCACTCACAAGAAAAATAATACGGTAACAAAGCCATAGAGAAGTGAAAGGATTTGTCAGGGATCTCCTATTTTCCAGTAGCAGGGACAGAGAGAGCACCTAAGTTTTGCAATTTTCACATTGCTGACATTTCCCTAGATGAACAGGGAACAAAGAACTCTGGGTTCCCATTAAGGTCTCCTGCCATGCTCAACATATCTAAGGAAACCTCTGAGGTCCCTTTCTAGTCTTTGCAATCCACTTGGGCTCCCCAGCTGACTCACTCTCCACACAAGGCCCTTTCTGTCCTGCTCCCATCCTTTGTACCACAGAATTCAATTTCCCATTTGGTATTTTATTTTGATGTTCCAGGCATAAAAAAGCAAACGGTTCCCTCAAGCCATTTCCTCTCTATGAAACTGTGAAATAGCTTTGCAATTTTGGAACAGTTTAAAATGCATTGTTATATTGAGAAAGAAATGGGAAGGAGGGGGAAGTTTCTTTTCTAACTTTGACTACTGAATGCTATAGGAAAACCAGATTGAAATTCTTCAAGTAAGGATTTCTTAGCTTCTGCAGTTATCAAGGTGGATGGCTCCTCATTTGCATACTGCCATCTATATAAAAGAAGTGAGACTCAATGGTTTTATTATAATTACATAGCTCGGGTTTTAGTATTAATAAACCTATTGTTATCCCCACTGCCTTTCAAAATTTCCTCCACATTTCTGTCATGCAAACTCCAATATTAAAATTTATTTTTAAGGCACGTCCTAAAAAATTCAATCCTTCCCAAGGATTCTCCTTGGCTTGTTACTCAGCATTGAACTAGTTTGCTGGTGATTATCACTAAGGACTGTGTTTGACCATTAGGTTTTTCAATACTCCCTTGCTTGCTGAGTGCTGCTCAGGGTGCAGAGTGCTTTATCTAAAATTCATCACAGAAGGGAGCTGCATACTTTAAAGATGGTATCAGTGCCATTTTCTGTGAGATTTGGGGCATTTCCTAGGTGCCTGGGTTTGCGTACTATTAAAATGGAACATCCTTCATTGAACCACAAAAGAAGGTGACTGATAATTAAGGTGAAAATACTGCTCTCCTGTCTACCCTGCAGAACTCTTATCAGGCCTGTAAACTCTTATCAGGCACCCTCTTATCTCTCCTCCCATGCAACCTGTGCTGGAATCCCACACCAAACTCCCATCAGGATCAGTGGGAGCTCTACTGGGGATGTGAAAGCACAGTTGGCAGTGAAGTCTCCCAAGTGTGGCTCTGCAAGCACAGTGTGGTCTTGCCACATGGGACAATATAGCAGACAAGATGTAGATGCACAAAACCAAGATTTACAGTAAATAGCAGGAGATTTTTATAATCGGATAAAAAGGCACAAATCAGAAATGTTAGGATATCAGGGTAACAATATAATAAAACACATTAATTACAGAATACCCAAATAACCAAATAACTGGGTAACTGTTACACAAAGGCTAATTGTTTGAGTGTTAGAAACTTACTTATTAATAAGCCTCATACTAGATCTAGAACAATGATTAAAATAATACCTTAAGGCAATGTGGTAAGACAATGATTGCTATCTCCTCTCCTGTGTTTAAAAGGATCCTAAAGTCTTAAAGTTCCAAAGTTAAAAATTAAAGTTTTCTTTAAGATTTAAAGCTAGCTAATGAAGATATTACTAAGAATTCATAAATAGGGATTTGATGTTTATTACAAAAGGTGTCCCTTTCCTTCAGCCTCTTGAGGAGTGACCACTTGACCCAGCAGCACCGCCGGAGGGGAGAAAGTCCAACACACCTCCTTGGGGCACTGCACGGGAGTCTCCCTGATCAAAGATGGGATCAGGATTTTAGAGAATAAAGTGATTGGTTGCTGCCATTTAATTACTTATCCATACCTACAAAATCCTCTATTGGAGAACAGAAAAGAAACAGAGGAAAAAAAAACAACAAACAGTAAAGCCTTTTTCTCAGCAAATCTTTTGTTTAGGTACCCATTCTTGTTTTGTCTCCATTTGCCTAGATGAGGCTACACTGAGATCCGTGCTCTTCAACACAAGAGAGTAGCTGGTGTTACAGGTATCAGCCTGGCCTTCTGCTGGTACTTCCAAGGTTGTTACTAGTTCAGAGTTTGTTGTGCCTCTTCCTTTCCCATGGAAACCCTCCAACCCCTCAACAGGGGCAGTGAAATGGGAGAGGCAGAGAAAAATTGAATCACAAAGGGAAACTGAGGCAGACACACTGAGGCAGGGCACCCTGCTACAGGTCTTAGGGAGAGGAAATGTGAAAGGAAAAATAAATGGGTTTTGAGGCTGATACAATATGTATCTTGTTCATATGTAGCAAAGTTGCTCATTTGTTGTCACAGACAGAAGGAGAAGGCAAGGCTCAAATCTCTGGATATTCACAGGGACACATTCTGATGGGGTGAAAAGAGGTTTTTCTCCCAGGGTAGAAAAATGTAAAGAAACCTGTGGCTTAGTTTCAGAGACCTTTTGCATACGAAAAATAGAAGCATAACTTTTTCAAGCAGACAAGACAAGGGGCCTTTGTGGAGAAGGTCACAGTCATAAAAGCAGGGGTTTATCTAAGGTAAATCTCTGCATGTCAGTCACTTCGACTTCAGAAATATCAGCAGGTCATATTTGCCATCTCTGAAGCTAATCTCAATCCATTTCTTATGGGCACAGTTATAGAAGTGGGTCTTCAGGGAGAGGCTGGAGAAGGACAGATATTTGAGGTATTTGGAGGAGGTGGGCGGAAGCTTTGAACACCACAAGAGGTTTGAACAACAGGTGGTGTAAAAGGGAGCTGTCAAAAGAGATAAAAGGTGGGTGAGGGAGAATGGGAGATAAATGTTTTACAGCCAAAAAGAGTAACGAGAAATTTCTAGAGTAGGCAGAAAACCCAGGTATATATTATAGCAGGGAAGAGCTTACTGTAATCAAGAAACAAGATACTGAAGCTTCATAGCAACTTTCTTAGAAGTATCAAGCCCACAAGAAGTTAACCAGTTAGCTCTAAGCATGTGGTTGAATGAAACCTTAATAATATCCTAACAATACAATACCAAAACAATATAATACTAAGATTCTGTTAGGATACCCTAACAATCTAATACCCTAAGACCTCACTTGCATGCTTTTAGATGCTCTGAATTCTCCCTAAGCTCTGAAATTAGGCACAAGTGAAGGAAATGCAGAAGTCAACCCTTTCCAGTAAACATAAACCCATACCTTTATACTACTGAAGCAGAGGTACTTCTTGGAAGAGCTATAGTGTAGGAGTTACTAGGCATTTGACTCTTTCATACTCTTTTTTCATGGCAACCACATGACTACGACACTGCCTGATGCTTGAAAAATCACTCCTGAGATTTAATCCTCTCTATGAAAACAGTTCTAGCTCATTCTTCACCTACTGTGAAAAAAGACCTCAAGTCTAGATTTATCATCTCCCTGTGCACTTGTCAGCTTCCCTTATCCTGACAGAATACAAAAAACTTGAGCACACACCCTCTAGTAAAGAATTCATAGGCTTCCAATGTGGAAAGGATTAAGCATCATAATAGCCAAACCAAACAATTTCTTAGGGGGTACATATAAAGACTGTCAAATACGTTCCATAGCTCTAAGAAGAAAAACAGAAGCAAATGTAAATCACCTCTAGGAAATGCAACTTCTTCTAGGTGTCCAAACGCACTAAATCAACCTGTTCATTTTCATTTGGGCAAAGTCCACAAATTTTCACCATCTACAGAACCATGAGAGGAGGAAGGATACTGACTGTGTTTGACATGTTTGCATTGAAGGTTCCCAAGGCAGTTTGCTAAACTGAAGGTACCTTAATAAAAAAACAACTCAGCCGAAAGAACTTCAGCAAGGAAGAAAAAAATTAGATTTAAGTTTTGACCACTGCTGAAGAAACTCCATCTTCCACATCTTCCATAATCACATTTTGAGAATTATGTCTTTGACTTAACATGTGAACACTGGGACTGAAACTGGTGTCCAACATAATATATACTTACTAGGTACATGTTCTGGAAGACTTAGCCAAAATGAATACTGAGCAGAAAAACCTAATTACAAGTGAGTTGGAAGAATCTGGGGCTGCAAAATTGTTGGCTGTCTTGGAAAGCATTAGATGAACTGCACACAACAGGCTGAAGAAGGTCTTACTCTTTGTCGTGTTCCTCAGACCCACTTAAACCAAGAATACTAGAAGACTTCATGATAAGAAGTTCTTGTTTCCATGACAACTTCAAAGGTCTTCTCCTGCATCACAGGGTTAATGTGTATCACAAAGAAGAACCCATGGTATGGAGAGAAATACATCTGCCAGCAGAAGAATTATCAAAAGAAGAGACAGCAAAATTTACTGTCTGAAAACAAAAGCCAGACAAATTCAGACTAAAATTATTTAAACTCATAGAACAGTGTTAAGAGCTTGCCAACAGTTCTGGTGAAGTAAATAATAATGCCAGTTTTTGGCATCGGATGAGAAATTCTCTACCACACAAACACAGAAAGAAAGCCACTAAAGGAAATGCTGTAGTTTTTGTGACAAAATAGATGCCAGTGGTGCACTCTTCTGGCTTTCTTGATTGCGAGTCCTTTAGCTTGAGCAAGTCTATGAGGCTGAGAGTTCCTGTTCACACTCACTATTTGTTAGACCTTGAGACAACCTTCATACGTCTGCTCCCTTCCATCTCTTACCCTGTCTCAGGCTGAGAGCTCTTCAGGGGACACTGTGTCTGTATCTGTGTCTACACCTCAGAGATGTGCTCCCGTGTGGCATGATGTATCTAAGCACTGCTGTAATTTCAGTGGAATCCATTTGTAACACCTGTTTTGTGGTGGTTTTTTTCCCTGTTCCTCTTCTCAGGGGTATCTCTCAACAGCTTTCCC
>NW_009953960.1:793393-818394 GCF_000747805.2 Chaetura pelagica
TTCCCTACGTCACTTAATGCAGCAAATGAGATTACACTATCTGCTCCTGTTGATATGCTCAGACAGCTTGCTGCCCATCTTATCAATGCCCCTCTTCACCCTCCTCATTCTTGCTAACTTAAACGTTTCAAAACCACTAGCCAACATGGACTGATCTATTACTAATCTCTGACAAATCTTTTGTTAATTGTCTCTCATTTGTGGCTTGATCAGTTCCTACTGAGGCCAAAAGAATTTGACTCAAAAAGGACAATAACTTATTACTACACTGCACAGGGTTCAGATATGGAGTAAAAATAGATCTGTCTCCTGCCAAAATGAATTTCAGAGAAATGGACAGACCAAGTTGCCTCTTGACTGCTAGAGGATTAATGAAATAATTGTGCATTGCTGCTGTGGGCTTCATAATATATTGTTGTCTGCATCAGTGCTTTCCTGGAGTAGGTGAATAAATTCTTTTAAAAAAATTGTCTTGCACTATCAGGCTGCTGTAGTTGGTATATGAGATGTGCAGGTACAGTAAAAGTTCTTAAGCTTTGTTGTAAGAATGATAAAGCTGGCTCTTGAATACACTATATCTTTTGTTAGAGAGCCATAGTAATTCCATAAGAACTTATAATTTGATAATTTTAATTTCTTTTTTTAACCTGTTTTTCTCCCTGGTCTGTGAGCAAATAATTTCTGAGATGAAATTTAAAAGTCAGCCTCTCACATTTTTTCAATATTTATGATTTATTTGCTGATGTCTTTTATTTTTCAGCTTCCAGTAGCTACCAGGAAAAAGAATCTGGAATCAAGGTTTTCTTACTCTATATGCTGGACAGACAAATATTTTTAAAAGAATGTGTGCTGCAAACAGTATGTGCTGTCTGGCTTGGAAAAGAGATTAAATAAACACAGGAACAAGAAGGGTGAAAATGAAATAGTGAGATGACAAAATAAGAAAATTATCTGGTACAATGAGTTTTAATTTACTTTTCAGTGCATTAATGTGAAAAGATGTTGTTAACAATTGCAAAAATCTCTGTGCTCTGATAGTTGTCACATTGCTTTATCCAACAGTGCAGTTGGTATCTTAACTCTGAAAAGTGTAAAGGTATAAGGGCTGCCCTGTTGTATTTTTTTTTATTATTTGAGGTTCATATCTTTGTAACATGTAAATTGCAGAAGTATTCCTAAAGACTACATGCACATTTTTATTTTTTTTAACGTATGTATGAAGAGAATGCAAAGATTAGGTGATGTATCCAGGATCACACAGGGAACTTGGTTGTGAAAGTAGAATCCAAGTGCTTTACTCTCAAGCTTGTTCTTTATATTACAAGATTCTCTTTCTTTAAGAAAATTCCAGAG
The DNA here is from genome assembly GCF_000747805.2 of Chaetura pelagica. Classification (NCBI taxonomy): domain Eukaryota; kingdom Metazoa; phylum Chordata; class Aves; order Apodiformes; family Apodidae; genus Chaetura; species Chaetura pelagica. Next base: position 794,747 of record NW_009953960.1, read on the forward strand.
CAAATATACAAACAGCCTAGGAATGAACCTAAACAAAAGCCCATCATGTTGGCTTAACAATTGACACTCTACATTTTGCAGAGCAAAGGGGCTCTTTTAGGCATATGTGCTCACTTGTTAACTTGTGGAATTTGTAAGAGGCAAATAAAGATTCTCTGTAATCCGCTGTGGTATTTCTCACTCACAGGGTTTTGCTTCAACAAAATAAAATTTCATCAGAATCATGGGTGGACTAATTCAATGTGACTGAGAATACATTCCTGTGGTTTAGTATTATCTTAATTTTATAGATGGGGAAACTGAGGAATAGAAAAATTAATTGTTAACCCCTATTTAGGAAAAAAAAGGGGGCATTCAAATCTGGAAACAAAACCTACTTAACTCTTGGCTATTTTTCAGTAGGGTGTGGGACACCAGTGTGTTTGAAAAAAGTGTTTTAAATCCAAGGACCAATGACAGGACTTTTGTCTTGTTTAAACATCTAATATTCCCTTATTCAAGGGACTAAAGTGAAATTTGGTTTCTATAGAAATTAAGTTAACCACTATTTCAAAAAAGAAATCCCTACTATAGGAATTTTTAAAGCATCCTGTAAGATTTCACCTAGGAGTTAGGACTCTTTATACACTCCAGAAAAGCATTTATTAAAAACTACAGAAGCAAAAGCATAGAAAGCAATTTACACCCTATGTAATTCCACGCAAATTTCCTACATGTGATGCGTTGCCAAAAATCCAGGAGTCCTCTTTCCTAGACTCTCCCATGAGAAGGGATCTAGACATGGAACATCCCTTCCCTGTTGCATACATTCCCAATGACTTTGTGTTAAGGGCACCAAAGCCATTTTCTATCCATCCCCATTCGGCTGGGTTCTGTTGATGGAAATGGCGCCTTGTTCTTGCCTCCTTATGTTGTCATGATCAGCCTTGACAAGGGTTTTCAAGGCAGGGGAGAGCAGTCACAGCTACAGGCAAAATCACAACTTCTGAACTTCATGCTTGTCAATAGCTGTTTTAGTTTGCATTGCCACACTGATGTGCCTGGGGCTCTACACACCACCACGTTGCTGTTGTCTTATTCATCAATAGAGTCAAAATAGAAGCAGATGCTGTCAGTTAAGGTCAAGAAATGCTCCTTCCAGATCTCTGGAGTGAAAAGGCCTCTGTCCCATCTTGTAAAAGAAGGAAATATTCTGTACTCACTCATTAAGTAACTCTCAGAGCTCCGAGTTCCCCCATGATGACCCCAATAATTAATATTAACTGCTGCATGAAGATTTACCCTTCACACTGTCCTCTCCACTCTCCCCGTTTTGCTTACTCTTTTATCCTGGAGTGTTTTCAGCACTTGGCATCCATGCCATCACACTGTCTGTAGGCCATGCTGTGTAAGGTGGCATTTAATGGGATGGGAAATGACAGCCCAGCCTTCATCCCAAATGAATGAAAAAATGGAATGAAAGAATGGAATATGAAAGGTTTGGGGAAGGATGATCCCTGCTTATCTACAGGATGGATGAGGATGGAGCTTTCCCACTATTCTCTGCATTTTAAACTCCAACATTTTCTGAAGGTGTTTACACAATTTCACTGATCAATTCTTAGATTTTTTTTCATTTTCTTTTTTTTAATTTTTGAAAATTTCATCCTAAAACAGTGCACCCAGTTGGGACCAGATTTTAAAACAAACTTGATTTCCCTTGAGCTTGAAAATACATGCTACTATATACCAACAAATACAGACCAAAAAATCCCACTGTTATTTAACTCCTTTGAAAATCTTGCAATAATGAGCTTTACATTGGAAATCAGTGACTTTTAATATTAAGGTCAGTGTGTTTCTGTTTAGGCACTGATGTGGGATTGATTCAGAAACCAAGTGAAGCTGAACTCTCCAAAATATAGCTCCAGGGAAGAGTAATTTTTCAGAAAGTTCCTGAATTTTCTGCTAAGACTAGTGACAAAGCAGACATCTAGCATGTGCATGGTTGTCTGCCTTATGCGCACTTGTGTTTGTGCAGACCTGATGGCATTGCCCAGAGATGATGTCTTCCTCTCAGAGCTTGCCCTAATGCCCCTTCATAAGGAAGCTTGCCTTTCAGTGTAATCCCTTCTTGCTCTCCCTGCTTCAGCTACCACCATCAAACTTATTTCTGGGCAAATCATGTTGTTTAATGGAGAAATTCTACTGCAGTGAATTATTACCTGTCTTTAAATATGCTACAGCAGTTGTAAATAAACAGCTTACTAACCATTTCATATAGCACCAGTAACTCATGCAGCACAGTTTGATGACCTTTGTCTCAAAGTACAGTGAACCCATTTATGGTCCCTTAATTGCTATGTGCACATGCCTAACCAAAACGTTTGCTCTTATTTTGATACTAGTCCACTTCTGCAACAGGCATCACATGTCAGAGAAGGAAGACAGCTGCCTACACAGCCAGAGACACAGTGATTGTCTGAGGACTTTAATAAAAGTGGCAGCAATAAGAGAGAAGTAAAATACAGCCTTCATTTCTCATGCAAGCCTTATGTGATAAAATCTGTTGTCATTCAGTAAGCAAACAAGTTGCAAAGAAGACATGCTGAGCATGCAGAGAATGGGCAGCCTTATCTGGGGAGCAACAGGGGCTGCAGACCTTTGATAGCATTGCGTGTTCCCTTTCCAAAAGGGAAGACCCATCCTGCCCTTCTCTTTCCTCTGCTGCTCTGCAATCATCTAACTCTGATTTGATAAACTGTCCTCTTCAAGATACCCATTTCTGGAGGGAAGTTCTCACTCAACATTTTTCCTGTAAACTTGATTTTCTTGGAATTTTTTGTCTGTCACAACCTTATCTTGGTGGGGATTTCTGGGCCATTCAAGGAAGTTTGATACTCATCTGGCTGAAAGTTTTCTCGCTGTACAAAGGTAAAACACTGATAGTTCTTTGAGAACTCTTGCCAAATTTTAATGCATGAAAATATATTGATGTCACCCCCCCTTTACATCACATACTTGAACACATCACTTTCATAAACCAACCACAGCTTCCTAAAGCTCTCTGGATGGATGGCTATCAGCCTACTGGGCTATCTGTGGTTAACAAGAAGAGTTGAGAGAAAAAAGAGCCACCAGAGCCACATCTTACATGGATAGAGCACATCATACTGTGAATAGGGGGAACAAAAACATCTGGAGTTACATTATGACAAAGGACCATCTTAAAGCCAATTCATTCAGATATGTTTGGCTCTAAGGAAGCTATAATGCTCATCCTTAACCTAAAGAAATGCAACATGCTCCAGAAAGCAAAATGAAATAAAAGATGTATTTCATTTAGTATGAAAAGGAGGTGGGAAGAAGAATATAAAACTTTCCATTGCCTTATTAAACACTCCTTTTTAAAGTAGTTTCTGTTCAAATGAGAGACTTGCTAGTTTAGCTAAGTCGATAACTTCAGAGCCAAATAAACGTGTTCAGTTCCAGTGCCATCAGGAAGGGTGGATTATAGAGCTGCTCTTCATTTATGTGTTTTGTTTCTGATGAAATACAGACATGTATCTTTGTGGAACTAGTAAAACAATTGCATCATTTTCCACTGCAAATTGAATCAATGCACCCAGTGGCTGCTGAGCTAGAAGCAGAGCTGAAAACTGTATCTTCTGCTGTGCAGCTGCTCTGGATGGTAGTAGTCACTTTACATTTGTCTGCTGTGCCTTCACTTTCCCTATCCATTCTCAAGCCTTGTTTAGAAAATCCACACACAAAAAAAAAATAAAAATCAGCTTGGATGTTGCTTTGTTTTGTTTTTCCTCCACAACTCTTCCACTTGTGAGCCTCAGGGCTGTAATATGGTTGGTTCTTTTCAAAGTATGAATTAGTGGGGAGACTCCCATGCCCCTGTGTAAAATATGGATCCCACCTGGAATTCCACCCCATGCTTAGTGATATTTGCCTCTGGGATTTTCACTCAGGTCATCTCCCCTTACAGAGCATCAAACAGTGCTCCATTCTCTTGTCAGACCTCACACAGAGCAAGCAATTTGGTAAAAATTCATAGTCATTTATTCAAACAAAGAAGATCAGAATGTTTCCTTTGAGAGCTCATGGCCTCTAGGCAAGTCTAAATGTCTGGGATCACCTGTCAAAGTATAATCAGTAGCATAAACAAAAAATCCTACTATAGATAGTACAACTTTGTCTGGGGAAGGAAGCAAGTGCTATGATATATAGGGTAGAACTGCCAAAAAACTGTGTAGAAATACAACAAATGCTAATTAGAAATAGTTCCTTACCAATGTTTCCATAATTTTATAATTGACTACTACTCATCTCACTAATATTTTTGGGATGCCAAATGCAGGTGGGTATTATCCTACTTGGTTTTCATCTGCCACCTCAGAGGGTGCTGGATGTCTTATTGATACTATATGAGAGCTATCATTCCAAGCTGTAAAGCTCAGATAGAGCTGGACTTCTACAAAGGCAGGAGACATCCACATTCATGCACCTGAGTCCTCTTTTGTACACCTGCAAAACCAGTAGATCCCCTACAGGGAGGAACCCTACCACTGGAAAATTGTAAATGAAGAGGTAAGAGATGAAAACAGGAAGGCAGAAGGACGAGCACAACAAAACAATGAAACTCTGGCACAGAGCTTGTATCACAGCTGGCCAATCGTTGGGCCTTCTTTACCATCCAGGGAAGGATAAAAGCTTCAAAAGGTATCTTAGGTAGGACTGTGACACAGCTGTACTTGTATTAAGGGGTCAAGTCTCCCCTAAGCATGACTCTCTTCAGCTGAATAAAACATGGAGGTGCTTGCTTCACAGCTATGATGGCATTCACAAATTGGGCAGAACACATTGCAAATGCTTTTTTTATTATTATTTATGTAGGTCTTTCAACTTCTATTTGTATAATTCTGGGATGGAGAAAATAGTCCTTTAAAGAAACAACAGTGAAGTGTCTAACTACAAAAGTAAACAGTACTGGAAATGCACTTATTTATGCTCTAATAGCATAAATAACAGCTATATCCAGCTGGATTAGGTAGCTGTCCTCTTTCCACAACTTGTCTCATTGCTGAAATGGGTTTGTTTTGTAAATCTGTAGTTCAAGTTCCCCCTGATTTTATTTATGCACATTCCAACAGTATCTAGAGACTCTAAACAGCATTATTGGTGCCTACCATGCAAACCCAGATAAAAGACAGTCTTTTCCCTGAAGGCAAATAGAAACAGAGAGAAGATGCATCTGTGGTATGGATACAGTAGAAAGGAAAAGGCTGTCACAAGGAAGGATCCAAAGATTTGCAGAAGTGTTTGGTTGTTTATAGGACCTCAGGGTTTAGCTGATCCAGCTGAAATGCTTCCAAGAAGGGGTTCTTAATGCACAGCATTCTTTGCCTTAAAACAGGAATCCAGCCTGCCTCAAGTTAGTCACTTGTAAGACCAGGAATTGAAGGTCTTGCACTTCTAAAGTATCCTCAGTTCAGGCTTCCACAAATTAATCCACATCCGGTGCTAATGGTGCCCAATGCTGGCTCTTAAATCTCCACACATCAATAGTTCACAGCCCTGTTGTCTTCAGGTTTTTGTAGTCATTACGGGATAAACAACAAACACTGAAATAAATTGAAAATATAGTTTGAGAGAGTCAACATTTGTGGGGAGAGATTTTATCTTTTATTAGTCGAACAGATAAACTCGGCACAGATAAAGCTGGCACATGCTCAGGCTTGAAGGAGATGAAGGGAAATTCAAGCTAAATGAAAACTGAGATGAATTGCTCCAAAGCTGTTGTTCTACAATACTTTGTCTTCTACAGGAACGTTGGTGTAATACTTTGTACTCCCAGTCACTTGGTCCTGCTCAATCCCCAGTACTCTCCATTCACTGAGTTGGGCCAATACCACCATCTGCATGACTGTGATTTTAAAAAGTGTTTTAATTGATGCTGATTTACAAGTGTTGTTTCATTTTCTTTTTGTATGAATTATTTCAGTGACAAAGCATGGTCCACAAACAATGCAACAAAACAGGGCAGAAGACTCCATGGAAGAAGCAAGAAGACAGGGATAAGAATCTCTTCAGTGCCTTTAGTGCCAAAGGCAACATACTGGGTTATTGCACTCTTGAATTTAATTAATCTGTGTTACTCAATTAGAAAATTAAAGAGAAAAAAGACTTCTAGTGCCTTTGGAGCAGAGGGAGCTGCTGGCCAAAGGAGAAATTCTTTATCTTATAGAAGAGAAAGAGGGATTCACTGAGTTATCCAAGCCACTAGTTTGAGGATTGCTTTGGACTTCATTGAAAACATTCCTACAGTTCACCTGTGTCCTGTATTGAAATATCCTTCACAAGATAGCTCCAGATCATTCGACAGTGCATCAGCAGGACTCTGCTGCTCACTTCTACATCTGGGCAACAGCACAAACCCTGCCCTGTCTGACAAACAGCCCATATATCAGAATTTACCTGGCTCGGCTGCTGCAGCTTTTTCTCCTCCTGTAGAATGCCACAGGCTACAGACAGATGAAAAGGGAAATATTATAGCCTTTCAAAAGACCAGTGTAACTCTTAAGGGGAAATTATCCTTTGATTGTACAACAGAGATTCCTGAACACAGCTGATATCAGGAAACACCCATGTAACACTACCTTCTATAAAAAGGCACAACAAAACACAACTGTTTCTCAAGTCAAAAAGAATGAAACCTGGCAGCTTTTCATGGCTGCTTGGCAAGGAATACGAGTGCTCTAAAGTGGCTGGTTAAACACTAGAATTATAATGGGAACTAGAAATGGAAAAGTCTGGAAATCTAACTTTGGCGGTTGAGAGCTACTTTCTGTTTCTCCTGGCTGGTGTATAATGAGACACTATGCCTGCTCTCTGTTGCTGTTCTTTTGCATAAATACATGCCAGAAATAGGAGCAGACAGCTGCAGAAAAATCCATCAAGGGCTATTAAACACAAAGATACCACCTCTGGCTCAAGTAGTCCCAGAATAGCAGATTGTTGGGAGCTGGGAGGCCATCCAGGGCAATTGCTCTGTGTGTCCATCCTGCACCTGCATCTCTGTAAGACAGAGACTGGGTCCTGCACTGACAACTTCTGCCCTTATCCAGTATGGCTCTTAATATGCTCTGGTGTTAAATGAGCACTTTGTAATACTGCATTCAGTAGATGCATTTTGAAACAGCTGGTTGACAAAGATGAGTGAGGCCAGTTAAAGGGGCTTTCAGGAAAATGCACCTCCACATTCAACACACTCACTGAAATCCACCCTTTGCAAGGGCTCACGGGCTATTGTCTCTTGTACCACATTAAATCCCCATCAAACATGGTTATACAACCAGAGGCAGGATCACACTGAATAACACAGATCCTAAAATAATATCTTTTAAAGTGTGAAGGTATTTGGATGTCAGGAAGATAAAGCTCTTCCAGGTCATCATCTTCTTACATGTTACCCATCTTTTTTTTTTTCTTTTTTTTCTTTTTTTTTCCTGTGAGAATTCAGTGTTTTATTCTTATCTCAAACCCCATACTTAACTAAGCATTTAGCCAAGTCCCTTTAGTCTGTTCAGAAAAGAAAATAAAAGAAAGGAAATCTATCTTATTTAGACAAGAGAACACTATTTTCTTTCCTTGCTCTTCCACATGTGAGAAAAAAGAATTTGCTGTCCAACCTGGGAGCAAAGAAACACCTCTAAGCAGAAACCAACTTCAGAGAGTTTCACTTGATGCAATGATCTTTTCAGAATCTTCTTGAGCAGGAAAAAATAAAGAATTTAAAGAAGAATCATCTGTAACTTAGAATGTAACAGTGGGCCCTAAAGAAAAATGTGGCTTATATACTTGCACATCCACACACACACACACATGTAATAATGTGCCACAGTTATTCAGAAAATAAAGAGATAACACATAAAGATGAAAAGGAGGAACTTCAGAATAAAGTACTGGGGGAAAAATCAGAAATATTTATCAAGCCATCTTCTAACCATCATCCTTTAAAATTTTAATCATATACCAATCAGAATTGAAGAACCTGGTGAGGTCAGCAGTCCAAAAGGATAGAGGTTTAGGAAGTTAATAACCTGAAAGGAGACCTATTAGTGTTATGCACAACAACCATGTTGAGTTTAGGCTGCATTTGGGACACTCAAGTGCTATAAGATCTTTTAATGTCCAACTGCAGGTGTCAGTGCCTGAAAGCTCTAGCCATTTATTGTTCTTTTAGAAACTTATGTGGCCCTTTTGCCGAAGTCAGAAACACTTTCAAAGTTGCATGGAGTCAGAACCACTGACTTTTGGAGTCCAGAAAGAGGCTGGCATATGGGAAAAAGTAAAAAAGAAATAAGAACACATATGAGACAGCATGAGAAATAATGTTTTTGCTTGGCCCAGACAGTCCTTGTCCTCTTCTCAAAGGATTTTTCAGCTTTCTGAGCAATCAATCCAAGCACTAAATTTGCCACTTCTTGTCTTTGTTAGAGAAAATCTGCCCATAAAACCCCATAAGAGTTTGTGTAACCCAGATCAGTCAGTTATTTCTCTCTCCCTCAGCATTCATGGCTTAACCAGCTGCCTCTTGTGCTGCCCAGGCACAGACCTTGTTAGGCACTGATGGCTGATGGGGACAGCCTGCAAGTTGCTTTCATGTTGCATTTCTAGGAGGCAGATGCACTGGAAAGGGTCCCAGAATATACTTTGTTTTGGTGTAAGAACAAATAAGCAGGAAAGCCTCAAAGTAATTTGTTTTCTTTTATGCTAAACAGGAAGATATATGGGAGAGGAACCCTGCTTATTAATCCCAACCAAACAGTCAACTCCAGCTGAGCAAACTCTGCCATTTGGTGGACTGAATTTCTTAATCAGGAAAACATATGGGGAGACAGTTTTCAGCATTTGAGACAGGAGCATTTGCAAATGCTTTCCAATTGGTGCAGACCAGAAAGGCAGCAGAATTTGAATAAAAAAAAACACACAAAAAACCCCACAAGAAAACAAAACAAAAAAAGAAACAAACAAAAATCCAACGCAAACAACCAAAACCAAAGCAGCAAAAAAACCACAACTACACCCCCCAAAAAATACCCAAACAAAACCAAACAGGAAATTTTTCATTATTTTTTTTTCCCCTTGCACAAGCAAATTAATGTTAAGGGAATCCAACAGCTTCTCTGTCATGTCATCAGAGCAACAGAACCAATAAAGATATCTCAATCACAAAAATAAGCAAGTTGTATAGTAGCTGAAAACCAAAGGAAGGAAAACTAACACATGCTTCTGTTTTGCTCATCCCCCCAAATCACGGATGCATGTCAAGAAAACAGCTCAAAATGTGGAATCTATCATCAGGGAAGAAAGTCAGAAAACCACTCAAAGTAGCCCAAGAAATGGCAAAAGCAAAACCTTGAGAGGAAACCTATTGCATGTTCATAGAATCATAGAAAAGTTTGGGTTGGAAGGGAACTTTAAAGGGCATCTAGTCCTAAGTTAGACACCAAGGACCAATCAACATTGTCCCTTAGTACATTAGATTGGTTGAGTATATTTATTATCATAGAATCACTAAGGTTGGAAGGGACCTTAAAGATCATCCAGTTCCAACTCCCCTGCCATGAGCAGGGAACTCCACCACTAGACCAGGTGGCACAAAACCTTGTCCAACCTGGCCTTAAAAACCTCCAGGGATGGGGCATCAACAACGTCCCTGGGCAACCCATTCCAGTTCCTCAGCCCCCTTAGTGTGAAGAATTTCTTCCTAATATCTAACTTAAGTTGCCCCTCTCTCAGTTTAAAACCATCACCCCTTGTCCTATCACTTTCTCTGATGAAAAGTCCGTCCCCAGGTTTCCTCTAGGCCTTTAAATACATCACATTGCTGGGATGCAAAGTAGGCAGAGGGTGACAAATTAACACTGAAATTTCAGCATGATCTGGTCCACAGCTTTTTTTTGTTGTTACCTATTAATATTCAGTCTTTCACCAAATTGCATATATAGAAAGAAAAACATGTGCAAAACTTGTTTAAAAGAGAAGAGGCACAAGTGTAAGGCTGCTTGTAAAGATAAATGGAAACTGAGGGTTAGCACTCCAAGAGATTTCTGTAGTGAGGGGACATGTGTCATTAATTTATTCACAAACAGCAAACTCTGGAGTGACTGACTCAAATATATCTTTGACCAGGCAATGGTAGCAGGTAGGTACCTACAATCTGCAGAGGGAGTCTGTTAATTGCAATCCAAAGTGTGAATTGTAATTAGTTAACAAGCTGCTATGTAAAAGCAACTGCATCTCTCTTTTTTAACCTCAGCAAGGGAAGTTGTGTGATCTGATCTCCCCACAACGATCTCATTTTTTTTTTGCTTACCGGTAGAAAAACATACTCAGCTGTAAGCAAGCCCCATCCTGTCTTCCTTTCACAACAGTGTAGGATCAAGAGGAACCCCCTGCTGAGAAGAAATGGCTTGACCCTACTGTGAAAAAGAGACGAGTGAGACCAGATGGATACCCAATACCACGTCAAGCACCAAGGGCCAGAGGGAGCAGGACAACACCAGAAGAAAGAAGGCTTTGCTGATCTCACCATGAAGTAACTGCAGGGGACTTTTCACATTCTCGAGGCACTGCACCAACATCTGTTTATCACTGATATTTATACAACAGCTTTGCAGTCATGACTGAATCAGATGGCCCCATCAGGAGTCAGTGTGAAAGTAGCCAGAAGCGGTAGCTGGAACTACAAGGTGATGAGGAGGGGGACAGGGAGGGGAAGAAATGTCCCTAACCATCAACAAGACAAATGATCTTGAACAAAGTGGGAGCTGCCTTCAGACAAAGGTCACAAAATCAGAATCACAGACATTGAGAAAAGCCCTCCTGGCAAGTTCAGAACTTGTTGGGGAAAAAGCACAATGGCAAACTTGCTACTTATCAACAAGTCACTCCAGCTTACAAAATCCTGTCACTCCAGCAGTGAAGCTCTGTTTTTTTCTTTCACTTGCTACAGGAACTCACATAACCCAGCTTAAAAGGGGTTTCTGAACATTTTAAAGCATAAGTTTTAAGGATATTATTCATCTCCAACCATATCCTGGGCTGCATCAAAAGAAGCATGGACAGTAGGTTGAGGCAGGTGAGATCCCACCTGTAGTGCTGGGTCCAGCTCTGGAGCCTCCAACACAAGAAAGACATGGAGTTCTTGAAGCAAGTCCAGAGAAGACCACAAAGATGATCCAAGTGCTGGAGCAGCTCTGCTGTGGAGACAGGCTGAGAGAGTTGGGGTTGTTCAGCCTGGAGAAGAGAAGGCTCCAGGGAGAACTTAGACCACCTTCCAGTACCTGAAGTGGCTCCAGGAAAGCTGGAGAGGGGCTTTTGACAAGGTCATGGAGTGAGACGACATGGGGAATGGCTTTAAACTGGAAGAGGGGAGATTTAGGTTAGACATTAGGAAGAAATTCTGTAGTGTGAGGGTGGTGAGACACTGGAACAGGTTGCCCAGGGAAGTTGTGGATATCCCCTTCCTGGAAGTGTTCAAGGCCAGGCTGGATGGGACTTTGAGCAACCTGGTCTAGTGGAAGGTGTCCTTGTACCTGCAGGGAAGTTGAGACTAGGTAGATTATTTTTACGGTCCCTTCTAAATCAAACCATTCTCTGTGATCTCAGTTTAGTTGTAATGCTCAGAAGACTACAAGTTTTGTGGGTTTGCACAAGATTCATCTCTCCTATATTTAGGTGTTCTTTGTTATTCACTTCAGATGAAAGGAAGATGCTTCTGTGGCATAATTAACCCCATCCTAAGGCAGACATCTAAAACAGCCAGAGAAACCACACCCAAGAAGTGTCTACTTTCCCCCTCCATTGACTACAGGAGATTAGTCAAGGAGCTCATGTACAGAAAAATATGTGAAGCTGAGGGAGGCAAATCATAGAATCATTAAGGTTGGAAGGGACCTTAAAGATCATCCAGTTCCAACCCCCCTGCCATGAGCAGAGAACCCCACCACTAGACCAGGTGGCACAAAACCTCATCCAGCCTGGCCTTAAAAACCTCCAGAGATCAACAACCTCACTGGGCAACCCGTTCCAGTTCCTGATCCCACCCTAGAATTAATCTCTCCCAAATTTAGTCTCCCAAATTTAATCTCTACCAAAGCTCTTCACTGAAACTCTTTGTGGCTGGGAATTATTTAGAATGCAACACTTTACGGAGTCTCTTACTGTGGGCTTGAAAAGTTACTGATACATTGCAAACTCAATTTCAATGAAATTCTTTTCACACTGTGGTGATACTACCTGGTGGGAGTTTCACATGATTCCTGTTTAAAATAAAAAGGAACATGATCTGTTGCTTGTTGCTAAACATGGTCCCATTCTCCAACATGCCACATCCACAGCTAATGAGTGATTTACATCTAAAATATTCTAATGAAGGGAAAAGTCACACCACCCACATCTAAACAATTATATTGGTTTAAACCTGAGAGTAAATAAACCCAGAATCAGGCCTGTTCCGTTCCACATTGATTTTTAAGTTTTCTTTACATTTAGCTCTCAAACTGGCTCCAATATGGATGGTATGCAGATGTGAAATTCCATAAAATGACATCTTTGACATTCTTTTAATTCTGCTAATTCTGACTTGGTACCCTCTGCCATTTAAAACATATTCAATTCCCCTCTAGTGAAATTCTCTTGCCAAAAAAGGTTCACTTGAAAGTCTGAATCATTGTTGTTAGCTTGGGCGTACAACTTTATCTCAGGAAAAGACAAATTAAATTGTTTAGACAATGCAAAGAGAGAATTTAATAAAAACTATAGTGAATGCAAATGTTTAAATTTAAAATACTTTTAATAAGAATTCTTTGTCTTGCTTGTTTGAGGGTTTATTTCCCTTTTAGTGAGGTTGAACTTCTTGGCCTAAGAGCTAAAGTCTAGTACATATTTCAAAAGGTAAAAAGTCTAAATCTGTTTATAAGAGTTCTGAAATGTAATTTCTCAGAATAATATTGCTACTTCTTTTATGCATAACAGCTGCATTGCCTGCAGTTTGTAATCCACAACAGTGTCATCACCATTTCCTTGCTCTAACATGGTACAAGTTAGCAAGAACATTTCCAGACTTTCTGTTCCTGCATTTCAGTCCTCAAGTCAGAGTTTCTTTGTCTACGATGGGCAAGCAGAAAAGCAACTCTGAGCACATCTTGTTTTCACCCTTACCAATGTGTGTCTGCATCAAGATGGTGAGTGGACTTCTCACGGGAAGCTCACAGACCAGTTGCTCTCACACATTGTGTGGTATGTGGGGACGTGGTATCTCAACTGCTTTGCTGGAAGCCCTGTAGCAGGGCTGGGCCCATGCCTGCAGTGCTGCATCTCCCACAGGCAGAGAGCCTGACCTCTTGGGTGACTTCAGAGCATCCCCAAAGAAAAGGGACTTTTCAGGGAGAAAGGACCACTGACGTGTGGTGATACAGCACCTCTGCATGATGGTCAAACACAGGGGCTGGTGTCCCTGCTCTTTGTGGGATGAGAAATCCCACTCCATGTATCAATGAGGAGTAAAACCAGGTGTAATAGCAGTTTCATATTAGCTGTCACGGCATGGTAGAAACCAGAGATCTGCTGTGCCCTAATATTAATATACAATGCTTTTCATCCAGATGGCATATTCCTGCAGTGTTAAAAGAGGGAGGATGCTCACATGCCCTCAGGATGCCAGGGGAACAAGAATCTAAGGCAGAAAATGAAGCAAACTTTTATACTTCAAACTTTTATACTTCCCAAGCTCAATAACTCGTGCCTGTGCATGTGTCTGTGTGTACATGCACATGAATACCCAAAAAGGATGGATGAGGGAAATTATATTTTCAAGAATATGAAAAAACTACCAGCTTCTAAACCTCCAGAACAGTAGATATAGCACAGAGAAGGCACATATTTAATAACTCTGACTCAAAACGGACTGAGAGCTGGCAAAGACACCTGTTGATTTCACACTGGTTATAGATCAGGCTCTCCATACAAGAATGCAATTTCTCTCATTAGAAGTTGTTTACATTTAATTAGGTGACTGTGTTTTTTATTGTGTGTTACTACTCCCTGTTCTTGTCATTAGGATTTTTGTTTACAATAGCGGTGAACACTTAAATAATAAAAAAATGTTGAATACAAGTTTATTACAATTCTTTTCCTTAAGCAAAACTAAACCAAAACCAACAAAGTAATTCCAAAGCCATTAATTACTCATGCTGTTCTTCGTGAGAGGCGTTTCCAAATACAATGTCTCTTACAACTTTGTTCTGCTGTTATGACTTACGTTCACAGATTCTGTGGGGTATAAATGAAGCTGAAGGATTAATTGCATACAGATGCTTTCCTATTTTTCTTGCCACCGGTTTTTATTATCCTTTTGTGTTTTGTTGTGTTTTTTTAAAAAGCCAATAAAAGGAATTTACATTATACTGAGAAAGTTAAAGCAACCTGTAAGAAGTAATTACAGGCACAAAACATATGGAAATGCCATCTCTTGTTTTGGTTATATTTGCACATAATGTATGCAGAGCAAGTCATGATTAGCAGGCAGGAAGCATGCTCTGTGATTATGCAGGATTTGGTAATTGAATCCACCAAGGATAATGATGCTGACCTTCCCATTTGAAAATAAACTAGGCATTCAAGTTTTAAGTGGTTTGCGTAAATTCTAATTGCATAGACATGTCTACCCAGGGCTGCTGCTGGGAGGACATGGGACAGGTAAATAATGATTCCATTAGAGTGTTTTATTATCAACAACTAAAGTAATACTGCTTACAGCAATGGTGTTTGGACCATATAAAGCTGAAATTTGAATATCTAGAAGACACTATTTTCACTGAGGTACATATGCTAATTCTGTATCAACCACAACAAGGAGTTACCCAACAAATTCTATGATTACAGAGTCAACCACTTGCCAGCCCACTGAGAAGAAACTATTAGCTAGTTAATTCATGAGGGATCTGGTTTCTTTCCTCATCTGTTATCCTTCAGTGTTTCAAGTAAGAAAGGTTTTCAGAAGGTTGGAAATGAAGTGGAATTTGGGTAAATAAATGCAATATTTATCCTGGAGACATGGCATGGTTTGAGCTATCTACCAAGCCACAGGTTGTTGGGGATATTTTTATTTTCCTTTGAGGTGGTTCCCTTTTGCAGAGTTATTAACTTGGTTCTACTACTGTAGTTCAAGAACAGAAGCTATTTGTCATGCAGAAACAGCCCACTGGTGTGTTAAATCTGATGTCTTGCCTCCGCTGCAAGGTCACCCAGTTCTTAGTTAGTCCAGGGAGTCCACTCCCAAGTCCATCTGTGATGCTCTTTCCTAAACCTTGAAGGCAGTTGTATCAATCCAAATCCTGTGGCATAATTTTACTTACTGTGCCATCAAGTCTAAATTTCCCAGAGAAAAAGAAGGACTAGTGGCTTAGAGAAAGCTGATGCCCTCCTGTTCCCAGGGTCACAGCAGAAACGTGTTGCTCATTGGGAACCATGGCCTCCTAGGTATTGTCTCTGCTCGAGCTATTGTCTGGACTAATTTGTTTCTTCTGGAAACAAACAAGCAAACAACAAAACTTTAAGGATTTTTATATTTCTCCTAGATTTCTGAAATGGATCAGCCCCATTTGTATATGGAATCCAGTCACCTGCCCCAGGTCTGGAAATTACAGATGTTTCCATGTTGCTTGAACAGATCAGCTCTGTGGCACAGACATGGAAAAATAATATTTCCCCCTGGAAATGCCAGACTTACACATGCTCCATAGTCTCAGACTACAAAAGCAGTACAGCCAGTTCTTGCAGCAAAAACCAGGCACACACAGGACTCACCTGGGAAGGTGTCCAGCACATGCACTGCAAGTACTACGTGTGCTGTAAACATTAGACTTATTGCATGCATGCTTTGAGCTCTGAACAGACATTGATGCCTGATGAATGGCAGGAAGAAACATTTCAGCTTAATTTCTGCCTTCCTTTACCCCCTGATACAAATAAAACTAAGTCATTGAGTGATTTCCACTTGGTCCTTAAAGCTGATGACTGATGCCTGTAGGACACCAAGGACTCAAACACTGCAAACTCTGGGATTTTGGCTTCAGTCAGGAAATGTGTGATCCAGATCTGCAGAAACATCTCTGGAATGTCCACCCACCAGGGCAGACTGACTGCACCATCTCTGCTAGGACACAGAGGTGGGAATGGCCACTCATCAGTGATTACAGAGCAAAAAGATAACCACAAGAGTAAGAAACACGGATGGCTGTTCCATGACAGAGCCCTGAGATGAAAGGGAAGTGCTTAGAATCTACATTACTGAAAAAACAGATTAGAGGAATCACACCAAATCTCTCTAACTGCACTGAAATTAAGTTATATGCTTATATTTTGCATGTGTAATAAATTGACAATAGGAAATGCACAGGCTTTCACCTCTGGGTCACTGGCTTACTGCTCCATTATTTTTAATGCACAACCAGGAAAACATTATGTAGTCTTCACTTAGAGTGTATTTATGTCTCAACAACACACTGAAAATATGTCCAAAACCATTTTTTTCAGCTCATTACAATAACTGCAGGAGGGATCCATGATAGTCTGGGGTTTGTAAGGTGACATAGAGGTCAGATCCATTCCAGGATTGCTGTAACCAGAACGCTTTATTAGTTACTTCCCACTCTTTGCTGTCTACAATACGGATTGATGGTCTCAGTCCAAGTTCAAGTGCTTAGATGTGTCTATCATACATCCCTCACAGGTAAAGAAAGCATAAAGATTACTCATTTGTCCAGAAAAAAAATCAACACCCTGTATCTTTGAGCACAGAAGTCAAGCCTTCAGTCTAGATAGTGGCCTTTTGGCCTCCCAGACAATGGAAAAGACCTTTATTGACTGCTCTTTTCATTCTTATCCCATCTCCAAGCTCCTGGATAAAAGCAGATTAAAGAACAACAACTAAACTCAAAGGCCAAAAAGAGATCGCAAAACTGTATGGAGACACAATGAGCTTTTCACTGGCTGTAATAACATTCCCTCTTCTCCCTTGCCCCTCCACACTACACTATGCTTTCAAGGAAATTTAACAGCAACTTGGGAGGGACTGGAGCTTGAACCCCTGGGGTTCGAAGCAGTGATGACAGCAGCAAGAGCTCAGTGCTGGAGTATTCAACTTCCTCATTTCCTGCAGTGTGGGTAAAGATAAAGAGATATGGCAGAGACAGTGGGACAGCTCATCCACCATTGCAAGAAACACACTAGCAGGCTCCATCAGCCCACACCACTTGCTATCAGCCTCAGCTTCTCTTTCATGAAAAAGGTCATTGAATCTCCTGTATGATCTCTAGCCACAGGAAAGAGACACAAGGACCAAAATTAGAAATGTTCCTCTCCCTTTCCCAGACTTCCCTGTCTAGAGAAAGATTGGTTAAAAAGAAATTTGAGTCATGACCTTCTTGTTTATGAAAGACCCCTGGGATCAGATGATAGAGGCAGCTTTGCTCTTTTCAAGGGTGACTACCACCCAAACCCAGTGCTTGTGATAGTCTAACCAGAAATGAGCAGAAATACCCACTTGGAATCTCCTCCTGCCACAGACGGGCTGCATAGTGAACACAGACAGCCCTGGATCAAGCTGATAATAGCCTCCTCCTGTTCACAGATAAAGGAAAATGAGTTTCAAATTACCAGACCTGTCCCTGAGTTTTGATACTATCATGGACACTGGTGCTATCCAACCTCAAAGTCATAACAGGGGCAAGCAACGTGGCACCAAGGAGGGACAACACCATTTGTAAGAGCACATGCAGACAGAAAAAAAAAATGAGAAGAAAAAAAAAAAAAAAAAGCTCCACTAAATTTAATAGATACAGGGTTTGTGCTTGAGAACTTGAGTGTGACTGCCCACATTGTTAATTTCTGCATTCTTTCTCATTCAGGTTTGGTCCACAATAACAAACACTCTTCTAGACAAAGTCCAGACATATTTTGAGGGATATATGAAGCAGGTACATAGTGCCAGTGATAATGTGAGGAGAGAACAGATCTACAGAGAGTCTGACTTCACTTTCTCATCATCAGCTAACTGCTTTCTTCCAAACTTCTTCTTCTAAATGATACTATTGAGACATTAAAGGATCCAAGCAAAGGACAGTGAACTGGAATCCAGAATATTAATTATGGCTCTAACAATGGTTACTGAAGAGGCCTGTGACAAATCACAACCTTTCTGTGCCTGCTAAGTGAGAAGACAACTATTGCAAACCCCTACCACGTATCAGGAAGAAGATTATTAATACTTCAAAAGTGCTCTGGAGATTAAGTGTGCAACTCTTGATATCATGAAAGCTAAATATTGTTACTGAACTCAAATCCATACATAAGGGCAGAGATTCTCAGAAAGAGAAGCCTCAAGTACAGGAAGCAAAGAATGCTCCTGTAGAAAAATACTCAATGGAACTCTTTCTGATTTTCTTTCCCAACAGTCACATGATGGTTTTCCTCTAGTTTAAAAGTCTTTGCTAAAGTTCAGAAATGTGTCAGGGTTTACAGATATGATATGAGCTGCCATCTTCTCCGAATTAGCTCCCATTATTAAAGGAGCATATGTGTAGTTAACTCATTCATTAGGTGTAAGCATCACAACGTGGAGTTAGAGTTTTCTCTCTCTGTATCCTCTGAAGAGCAGTCTTTGGATGACAGCTAAAGAAATACTGTTAAATATGGACAATAGACACAAGCTCTGATCACTTCTTATTCTCTTGCTTTTCTTTATGGTACAGTCAGAAGACTGGAGGTTCAGCTCAAAGGAAATGGAAGTTGGGCCATAAAGGAGGGGAAAAAATGGAGGTTCCAGAGGGAGAGCTACTAGAGGCAAAAATGAAGCTCCTACAGTCAAGGCAAGACTCTTGCCCAGAGCAAAAAACATCAAACTGAGGTTTTATATAGACCTTTGTATTTCCTATTTTTTCCGGAAAATGAGCTATTTCAAAGGTCTACCTTCTTGAGCAGGTCAATATTTTCCCCAATAGAAAAGAAGGCAGTGAATTGTTACTGCATTGGTGGCCATGAAAGAGATCGCAGTATGAGGAGCAGGATAAGCTAACATAAAAACACGTATAGGAGGGCATGGATCTTTCATTTTGCTACAGACTGACAAGATAACTCAGAATTCTAATACACTGATACTCAGAGATTCACAGATTATAAAGGAGCTTCACAATCACCATTCTGCATTCATGCATAATGTCTTTGAGCTGGATCCTATCTTTTAAGCAGATAACTTATCTTGATTTAAAAATCCCCCAGTTATTTGCAAGATTAAATACAACCCTTGAAAAGCTGGTGCTAAATTTCAAGGATGATTTTGTCCAGGTTCAGGCTGCATCAAGATCTTCTCAGCCCTTTTCAACAGATTAAAGATACATTCGAAATGTTTATTTCTGCAAAAGTATATGTAAGGACCTAATCAAGTCTTTCTACTTTAACTCAAGCCATATTTATGGCATTCTGAAATATTTCACTATGTGCATGTTTCCTAATTACTTAGTCATTCTGTGGAATTTTGCCACAACCATCTCAAATTTTTAACATCCCTGTCAATACCACGTGCAAAATTCTGGTAGCAGTCTCATCAGCACAAAACACAAAGGTGATACAGTTAGTTTTATTCAAGATCCCTCAAAAGCTACATTACTTATTTTTGGCATTAATGTTCAGTGAGTGATAAACCAGGATGCCTCAAACATATCTCTGAATCACTGCCTCTGGAAATAGAATCAATCTGTGGCCTTTGTTCCTACACGTTTGCCTTTACTTTTGTCTCATAACCTGCTATCAAGCAATCCAGATTGTTCTGTATCAGTGATCAGACCTACTCACGATTTATCACTCCCTCAAACCTTATCATTAGTGAGCACATCTTTATCCATTCCTAGAAATATCAAACAGTAGAGGCTCAGCAAATCATATGTGCTTGGCCCACTAGGAACAGCACTGTTCATTGTTCATATTCACAAACTCATTTTAAGAACTAATATTCAGCCAGTTTTCATCCTTTTAATAAGTTCTAGTTTGACCTTGTATCATTCTGTTTTCTTAATCAACATGTCATGTAGCACGAGGTCAAGCCTTATAGAAGCCTTATAGAAGCCTAAATCTATTACATCAAAACTATTACCTTTCTCTACCAAACTTGTAATCTCATAAAAAAGACATCAGGATGATTTGACAAGATATATCGTTTTTTTAGAAAACTACATTGATTGGCATTAATTACATTACCCTCCTGTATGTCTTTACTATTTGAGCCTTGCATCAGCCATTCCATTATTTTCCCTGGGATCAATGTCAGCCTGACAAGACTGTAATTACCTGGGTTGTTCCATTTACCCTTTTAAAATGTTGCTACAATGTTAGATTTCTTTAATCTTTGTTAAGGATGGAGGGTTTCAGGGGAGTTTTCACATCATCCTTGCCTCTTTTGACTCCTTGAGGCCATGACAGAGACTGATGCCTCCACGGATGAAGTTCTCATTATAATAATTACTACTTCAGATCCTCTGTACTTGCAAACATTAAAAAGTCAGCATTATGGTGCAGAACCCTGGACTAACAAAGTCAGTACAAGGAGAAGCACAGGAGAATATGAAATCTCATGTACTGAGAATTATGTTGATCTGATACCTCCTCACATGGTCCCATCACTGTGCCTCCCAACGTTTTTACTACAGGTATCCATGGCTCACTGTGCAGTCCTCATTCCCAATCCATGGCCCCACACATTTCTGGCTGGAACATGAGCCACAAGCTGGCTGTGTCTGAAGTCACCAGTGAAGAGAGGCCTCCTGCACTGCATTGCTGGTGGTGTCTTGCCTCTGAAAAAGGTTAGTCAAGCCATAACTGGTCAAGCAAAGCTCAAGCATGGGAGAAGTTAGCTGGAGAGTAGCCAGGGCTGAGATAGCACCAAAAAAGGACAATTAATCATATTTCCCCAGCCCTCTGCTGGAAGGGCTTCTGAGAAGCCCTCTGAGCAATAAAGTTGAATCTGCAGTGAAGACTGGAATTTTTTTGTTTATCTTTGCTGTCCCTCTAAAGAGACTAAGATGCTGCTGCAAACACAAGGCTGTGGGTGCAGACTATGATATTCCCTGTGGGAGGAACCAGCCTTAGCAGGGAAAGAAAAGTTTCCCTGTAGCATGAAGAGAAAACCCGGCAATAAGAGCATTACCAAATCCAGCTGTTATCAGGCTCAGTTTTAAGACCGTGGCCAAGTTCAAGCTTGACAGAAACAGGCACTACTGCAACCCCCTGCTTTACCCAGAGCTCACATCAGCAATTCTCCTGTTCAATGCACTGACCTGAAGGAGGATGACTGTGCTGTGTCCCGCTGGCACACAGCAGCTCGCTCAGTGTTTCACAGCCACATCAAGCTGTGTTCCCTAGACATAGAGGTCAAGATGCTTCCTTGCAACCTGCAGAAATAGGTCTTTTTCACAGCTCTTGTAGCACATCAGCTGTGCTCCCTAAGAGAGCAGAGATTATGTCTGGCCATGACATCTGCTCTGGGCTGCAACCAAGGTCTCAGTCTTTCAGACTGGTTCTTTCTATTCTGCTCTATTATTAGAGCAAACTTTGAAATATCTCCTTTATTAATATATGTTTTATTCACAGTGTTTATTTCAGTGGCCAATTCTAGCACTACTTTTTTTAAAACAAAACAAAACAAAAAACCCCAAACCCAAGTTGCTTACACTATTTGAAACACCTCAGACCTTATAAAGCTATAAAAGAACTGGTCATCAGCCTCAAATTCATAGGTATTACATACACCCATGTATAATATTATTTCCTAGACAAAGATGACAATGCAGAGAGCTGTACTTGATACAAAAATATGGAGTTTAATTTCAAGAGAGTATGATCTGCAGTGACTACTGTGATACTGCTTATGTCAGTGTGCACATCCTGTAGCATGATTAGCATGCACCATGTTCAATTTTCCCCATCCCCCAAAAATGTGGGAGAAAACACTGTATTTTCTTGTGAATAAAATGTACCTTGAAAGTGTTTAATCTACTTGGTGATGAAGAAAACAAAGACGTGTAGGGAAAACAATAACCAAGAAGAAAGCAGGTCCTGTGTACAACTAAATATGACCATACTGCATATAATTTAATTAAGACACTTTAATGTGCTCCTGTGTTCTTGTTGCCTAGTACCTGCACTCAGGCAGTAGTTAATTAAACATGCAGCTTAGCAATGGTGACTGCATCACACATTTCACAATGCTTTGTATTAAAATTTTATTTGTGACTCAAACAGAAAAAAATATTTGTTCGGTTTTCTCATCTCATGTAAGTGTGAAGAACTATAATCAATCCAAGAAGGTTTAATGTTTATGATATTTAATACTGAATAAGACCAAGAAGTGTATGCAGAAAATACAAGACAGTTATTTGGGGATGAACCAGGAAGAGAGAGAATAGACTCTGCTTCTATATCTCATTTTTGTTTTTAATGGAAAATAAAATAAAGAAAAAAGATATGTTGAAATATGTCTGGGTTAGGAGCAAAACATCCCCTTTATAATTCATAAATGATGAATAAAATACTTATTTTCTTTGTCTGCTGAGGATATTTGAAATACTGTTTGGAGTATTTTGCTGGTTTTGGCTGTTTTTTTCTTGTGTGGGAATGGCACACGATACCTGGAATGACTGAAAACACGTAGCTGAGTTCACAATGTAAATGTCACCCATCACTTCTGAAAGATTCAGATGCTTCACATTTTCCTCGTTGCTTCTGCCCTGTGAACAAACACAGATTCAGACCTTGTGTGTGCCCCATCCCTGGAGGTCTTCAAGACCAGGTTGGATGGGACATTGAGCAACCTGGTCTAGTGGGAGGTGTCCCTGCCAATGCAAGGGGATTGGAACTAGATGATCTTTAAGGTCCCTTCCAACTCAAACCATTCTATGATTCTATGATAACCAAATGAACTATGAGCTATTCCATAGCTAGCTTGCCTGCTGTTGAGCTTGTGATCGCACTGTGCACACCTTTACCTAACAGCATCTTCACCAGCTTGTGTGCAAAGCCCTCTAGGACACTTATTGACATGGTAACCACCAAGAAGACCCTGGAATGTCCAGCTGTATAATGTATAGAAAGATTATTATTGCTAAATTATTCACTTTTAAAATACATTAAGTGGCCACATATTCAATCCCAGGCAATTAACTGCCCAACACAGTCAATTATCTAATAATAAAACTGGACCCTTCAAGTCTTTCAGCTAAATTAAAGGGTCTCCTTCAGAAGAAATGGAGTGGCCATAAAACTCTCTGCGACTTAACACTGTTAGAGGAGTCTAAACATTTCCTGAGTCCATTTGGAATATAGATTTTTTTTATTTTCTTCCCAAATGACCACAGGAAACAGGTTATTCCATTTTAATTATTGCTGATGCTGCTCAGAGGTTCTGAGGGCAAGCCAATAATTCCAAAAACAGGTCTCTACTAATATGCAGTTCCTCTTCAGAAGACCTTCCACTCCCACACTTAAAAGTCTGTATCCACCTTATATACTGCCTTTTTTAAGGAAGCCTTGAGTGTTATGCC
>NW_009953960.1:818437-833931 GCF_000747805.2 Chaetura pelagica
CATTGTTAAGTACAAAGTCCAGATTGTGAGACTTGCAGGCTAATGGAATGTCTAATGCAGAGCAGCTGTACATTTTTAATGCAAAAGGGGAAAAATAAAGGCAGCATATGGTTTTATGTAATCTTCCTATGAATTTTTAACTGAGCGTCCTAATTTATGGTGGACAGAAAGAGGGTTTTTACTGGTCCTTTGTGGCTAGAACTAACACGAAGCATGCAGCACTTGAAAGGCACAGGGAGTGCAGGTGAGCTTGCTCTGCAATAGATGCTGGTGTGGACAACACTTGGTTTGTATGGATGACTTCAAATATCGCATCTCAGTGGCTGGTAAAACAAAGGGGATGTATGTGCAGGATGGATGAATCAGTTTCCTCTGGACATGGAACAGGCTGCCCAGAGAGGTTGTGGAGTCTCCTTCTCTGGAGACATTCAAAACCCAGCTGGACACATTCCTGTGTGACGTACTCTAGGTGATCCTGCTCTGGCAGGGGGGTTGGACTAGATGATCTTTTGAGGTGCTTTCCAACCACTAAGATTCTGTGATTCTGTGATTGTGTGATGGTGTGATTGTGTGATTGTGTCATTCTGTGATTCTGTAACATGCTTTTTCTTGATGGTTCTGTGTGTTCCTGCATAAGTGTAATAAAAGCTTATTAATTTTCTGCCTATGTGGCTAGTTCCAGTAGCCTAGATATACATTATACATTGCACTGTGAGTAACCTCTGCTTGCACAGGAGATCATCCTGGGATTCTGCTGGTGGATTGAGATCAGTGGTTCGTGTCTTTTTCCAAAGGAGCTGTTAGAACCAGGGCCCAGCCAAGAAAAATGTTGATATATTCAAGATGTCTTCTTAAAAAGCTGGCCCCAGAATACCATCTGAGCATCTTCTGGTATGTAAGTAAACTGGATGGTGGACAATTTGCAAATAGGAGCAGGACTGAAAAAATCCTAACTCGGTTCTGAGCCCTCTACTTCAAATAAGGTTTGAAGCACTTGGAAAGATTTCAGAAGATAGCATTTTGAGGAAAAACTCAGAAAATTGCCAGAACAAGTGAAATCCTTGTAACTGCAGTAAAATGTATACATGGCTGCCACAAAGAAGGAAAGAATAACTTCTTCCCATCCGCTGAAGCCAGGAGAATAAGTAGCTACTTTAAAATAAAGCAAGGAAGATTCAGTAAGGAAAAAACTGAGATAGGTGGTCTACAGAGGTTATAGAGTCTCCACTAAGGGAAGTCTTCAAAACAAATTATGGAATCATGTGCCAGAAATGACAGAGATACAGTTGATCATGCCTTGGGGTCTTCTGAGTCCTTTCCAGACTTTTGATACTGTGATTCCTTTATTATTGCCAGCATGGATGCACCCTCTGAAGCTTCACAGTTGATCAATACAGATTCCTCTGTTACTTAGCTACCACCCTCTAAATGTCCTCACATTAAACTGATCTCTCACATTCACCCATTTTCTTTACTCCTGCCATGCACTCGCTCACTCATTTTTTCTAATGCTACATTTAAGAACTCTCTGCTTCCCCTTTTTTTCTCCAAAGTGGCTACCCTCCTTCTCTAACATGTCAACTCCACTCTTTGTATTCAGCTTTTTCAGCAATCAGTTGAAATCAAAAGTGTTGCAGGAGGGAGGCCATTCTACAGACGAAGAAACTGAATCAGCCAGAGACAAAAGTAACTGGCTAGATAGCCAGCAAAGAACCCAGGCTGCCATGCCATTTTGAAATCCAGTAGGAAATACTTTGTTCTTATCCATTAAGGATGTCCTGGTATAATTTTCTTCTCAGAAAAATGGACAGGAGAGCTGAGAAAATAGGGTGAGAAAACCTAAGGAGGAGATTAAGAGACCATTTGTGGTGGTTTTGCCACCCAGTAGGATTGACACATTCCATAACTGCAATTATGGGTCAAACAAATGTTATCTTTTCTTACACAGTCTTCCTAAATCTGCACATCTCCATGTGTCATTAGTATTTTCATTAAAAATGGAGAAAAGTCCAAAGAAAAAGTGGGAAAGTTTTTCCCCTGGATCTTAACAATTTGTTCCAAAACTAGGACACGTTTTCAAGCTATTTCTTTGTGGCTAGACATTCTGAGAACCTTTCAAAAAAAGTGTGAGAATTTTGTCTGATCACCTGACTCCAAGACTTGAAGAATCCCAAATATGGTTGAATTTGCAACAAGACTGCCAGCATTTTCAACTCTGAGACCATTCCTCTAAGAATAGAGCATCACATCACATTTCTACCCTCAAATGCCCCTACTTCATAATTAGTCTTTGTCTTATATCATGCTTATTATGTAAATGCCCATGGAAAAAACAACAACATTATGGATATTTGTTCTTAATTGTCATGCAAAGTTGCATTATTTGGAGCTATATTTTCTAGTGTTACTTGCAGATCTCTGAATCTCATATGGAGAGGCCTCCTTTGAGATCTCCAGCATTGTGCTGCATACTCCAAGCACCTGGATTTTCTCCCTCATGGGGCTTTATTTGCTATTACCATTAGAATGAATCATAATCAAATATCAGGGTCTACACATGGATGCTGAAATTAGGAATGCTAATGAGAATGCAGCCACATGCAACTGAAGAGAGAGACAGTTATTGCTCACTTAGATCAAGGAGCTGGATTGCATTGCAAAGATGATGTTGCTCCTGCCAATATATTGTCATGGGGCTCACTATGGAGTCAGTTTTTTGCTATAGTGGTGTAAGTCTGGCACTAATGCAGCGAAGGCAAATAATTCTGAAGTTATTCTGCACTTAGAGGAGAATGACATTTACCATATAGTCATAGGCCTCATTCACAGAATCAAAGAATCACAGAATCTTAGGGGTAGGCAGGGACCTCGAAAGATCATCTAGTCCAACCTCCCTGCCAGAGCAGGATCACCCAGAGCACATCACACAGGAACGTGTCCAGGTGGTTTTGAATGTCTTCAGAGAAGGAGCCTCCACAGCCTCTCTGAGCAGCCTGTCCCAGGGCTCTGTCACCCTCACAGTAAAGAAGTTTTTTTCTGATATTTACATGGAACCTCCTATGCTCCAGTTTGCCCTTTGTCCTATCCTGTTGACCCTTGTCCTGTCACTGGACATCACTAAGAAGAGTCTGCCTCCATCCTCCTGACACTCGCCCTTAACGTATTTGTAAACATTGATGAGGTCGCTCCTCAGTCTTCTCCACGCTAAAGAGACCCCTCAGCCTTTCCTCATAAGGGAGATGTTCCACTCCCTTCATCGTCTTTGTGGATCTGTGCTGGACTCTCTCAAGCAGTTCCCTGTCCTTCTGGAACTGAGGGGCCCAGAACTGGACACAATACTCCAGATGCGGCCTCACCAGTGCAGAATAGAGGGGGAGGAGAACCTCTCTTGACCTAGTAACCACAGCCTTTCTAATACAGCCCAGGCTGCCATTGGCTTTCTTGGCCACAAGGGCACATTGCTGGCTCGTGGTCATCCTTCTGTCCACCAGGGCCCCCAAGTCTCTTTCTTTTACACTGCCCTCCAGCAGGTCAGCCCCCAACCTGTACCAGTACCTGGGGTTGTTCTTCCCCAGATGCAAGACTCTACACTTGTTGAATCTCATCAAGTTTCCCACACCGAATTCTCCAGCCTGTCCAGGTCTTTAACTCCCTCTTCAGCCAGAGCGTGTAGACTATTTAAAGAGACAACAAGCAAAAGGAAGCAATGAGCAGGCAGGCTGCAGTACTTGGGAGCAATTGTCATGGTTGTTCAGAGAAAGAAACGTGTAACAATCCCACATAACTGATCCAAAGACTGAATCCAAAGGGTTGTCCAAATGCAGATAGAAAGAACCAGAATACATCCTTTCTTGCCTTATACATTTAGCAATGGTTTCTTCTTCATCTCTGACTTTAAGGTCCTATGAATAAAACATAATGAATCTCACATTTTTAAGACCTTTTTTTTAAAGTGAGTTGGATAGATTCTGTTACCCCTTTATGAGGAAAATGATAACCAGTGTAGCCACTATGAGAAAAGAATTCAATCTCAAATATTATACAAAATCATGAGGGTATTTTTCACCACAAAGTTGACCTTTTGCCTACCATAAATGCAGTGACATAAAAACTCCACAAACTCCAGATTTTCTATGAAAGGGGACAAAGCTTAATTTCTACTCCCAAACCACCTTTATATGGTCCAAACCCACATTTCAAGCATTGGAGGGCAAGTTTGTATGCTAAGCTCATCTCACTTTTTTAGTTATTTTACCTTACCATCACCCCCTTTCCCCATATGAAATGGACTGCTATTCCTTACTTATACATAAAGCACCTTGAGATCCTTTTCAGTCTGAGTGTAAGAGATGTTTGTAGCAACATTAACAGCTGAGTCACAGCAGTTGGTAAATAAAGCTGGCTATATTATTTTTAGGGTCGATATAATACACTTTCTACTGAAATGTGTTTTCATTGCATACCTCTCCATCCCCAACCCCTTTTCTGCAGCACCCCTTGCTGTTTCAAATATTCTTTTTTCACTCATAGCTTTGCTGGTGCTAGCTGTGCAAGCAGAGGACCGTGTGCCTCACAGATCTGAGAACTGCAGGATACAGGGCAGACCACAATGGGAAACTTTCCCTATGAGATACTAAGAAAAAAGCTTTAGAAATAATAACAATAACAAAAAAAGTATTACATGGAAAACCATAATCACTATTAAAGTTGCCATTATGTTTTAAATTAAATGATAAACATGTTGGGATTACCCTGAAAATGCTCCTTATCTAAGATAAAGTGCAATCATTTTACACACTACAAGTATGATAGTTTACTGATTGTGCATCTTTAGCTTCTGGATCAGTGAATAATTGGTTCAAGCTATGGCAGGGATTCATTCATCCTTGACATCTGGATGAATAAGAGATAAAATATTCCCAAGATTTCCTGCAAGAAGAGAGCCTCTTCTCCCAAGACTACATTTGTCAAAGTTTCATTGTCCGTTTTCAGTCCTGCACTGATGATCCACACAAGATGATGAGGAGCACAACTTTCTGGGACTATTGCTGCATTTATAACCACAAGTCTCATGAAGCCTAAGATATGTCAAAACAGCAGGGGTTCATTAAATTTGGTCACTGTTATAGCACTTTATTCACAAGAATGTCTAAGGATTCACTAATGAGGGATGACTTTCAAAGGTAAATATAAAGAATATGATTATATGATGACAAAGAAGGTGTCTAGAGAGCAGACAGACTTTGGGAGATGTCAGCATCTTTGAGATGAAGAAGCTATTTTTAAATGATACAAAACACTTGGAGCATAGTGATGTATTTAAGAAATGGAAATACTAGGGTTATTGGGGGAGGAAGCCATCAAAATACTGATGATAAAATGGTTTCTTCAAAATAGGTATCTTGTCAGTAGACTGAAATGCTTGAGCTACATTGAAAGAAAATAGAAAGTTATTGTCTTTGTTATGGAAGCCTGGAAAGTTGTGGAATGCTTTCAATCACAGAGAATGTAAATCAGCTACAGCCTCCCACCAGCTTTACAAAGATTTCCTTTTTCTTTTTTTCACCCCCTTCCCTTTGTTCATATTTATTTGCTGTCTGTGGTTGCAGCAGAGTGCAGAGTGCTGGATGCACACCCTCATGGCAGCAGCTAAACACTCCCTTGCCAGTGCTAAAGATATGTCACAGACTCCATAAACAACATCCCTACTCTTCCCAACCTGTTAGCTTAAATGGTCAGTAGGGATTTTAGAAAGATATGAGCTAGCAGCCAAACAAAGAGCATTAGACTAATTTTCAGTGCTCATCTCAAATGTTATTTGAACCCCAGAAGCCTCTATCCCTGGTGGAACTCACTGCTGCAGGAATCCAGAATACCTGGAGTATTTTGAAACTTTTGGCAACTTTTTTGGAGGCCACATGCAACTGAATATTAACAAAAGCACCATCTTCCTAAGTCCAAACATCTTAAAAGCATGAACCAGGTCTTCAAACAGCCCTCTTGTGAGCAGATATGATGGTGCTGTGTCTACAGGATTCAGCTCCAGGTCAAAGAATGGGATTATGTTGGCAAGGTTACCACTCTGAGCTAAAAGAAACCATTAATATCAAGCCTATTTGAATGAGTTTGGCCACATGCTACATGGTCACACAGCTTCTGCTTGGCTTGGAAATGCACACCCTAGGACCACAAGTCAACCCACAATATATCATAATGCAGAGAAATTACAGCCTTCACCTGTGAGTGGAACTGGCACCAGCGTATATAGAAGCTTTACACTTCCCAAATAGCAGTAAAAGAGAAGTGATGTCTTTTACGTACAGAGGAGACCAGCAAGCACATGATAACACTCAATGATGGGTGCCCATCCCTTTAGAAAAGGAAAATCAGAATTGTTTCCCAAATCAAGAGGTACCCAAGAAAAAACATTAGGAGAAGAGAAAAAGCAAAGAGGGTCTTGCAGATTCTCAGTCCAGGTAAATAAGTTCATATTTACCCACTCACTATGGGGTTTAAATGACCTGCACTACAGCATGTCCAACTGGGATGTCTCTGGATGCTGAGAATGTGTTTTGGATGCAGGATGCACAGATTGCATTGCAAGATTTTAAACCATGCAATTGGAAAACTGTCTGGGTGTATATTTTAAGTAACTCAAAGTTTTTCAAACATTAGACAGTAAATAATAATGATAACCATTTAATAGAATCATAGAATCATTCAGGTTGGAAGGGACCTTAAAGATCATCAAGTTCCAACCCCCTGCCATCAGCAGAGAACTCCACCACTAGATCAGGTTGCACAAAACCTTGTCCAAGACTGAGGAGAAGGTTAGGGCTAATTTTTGGGCACAAGAGTGTGCAAATATGATTTTTTCTGAATTGATGTACATCTCCATAATGAGGCCTGGTGCTTTTTCTTGACTAACTGGTCTGTAACCTTTGGGGCCAGTACTTTGTGCTTAGAAATGCACAGAAAATGGTCTGCGTAATGTTGCAAAGAGTTGGAAAATTACAGATTGTTATCAATAATTAGTATGATTTTTTGCCATTTACTTAATAAAAAGACAGAAAGAGGTTGGGTCAGTGGCAGTGGTTCAGGCTTGTCACTTTTCATCAGCTTAAGTGCTGAGAGCAGATGTGAATCAGGTTACAGCTAAAAGCTTTATACACCAGCATTCACAGCCAAGAGTGCATCAGCTGTGAGCATTTGGTTAACTTTTATATGTTATGATTCCTAAAAGGGGAAGGTTCTTCATGACTAAGAATCCATTTGAGGTAATGAGAGCTCACTTGGAGCTAACAGGCTCAACTTCATTAAGTACTGCATGCAAATAACCTGGATCCTGCTGCAAGCTATGTTGACAGCTCAATAGCAGCAAATCCAGATATCCACAGACTACAGCAAACGTCAACCCACAGCACCATACAGCTAATGTCCATCCCCTTTTTAAGGAGATAAGTGATGTTTGTTGATATTAATATCCAATAGATGACTAGCTAATATATAACACACAGAAAATGCTGTATACACTTAGGAAGGGAGGCTAGACTATGGAATAGCTCTTAAAATAGACTCCTCACTTCTATTTCCAACCTGGCTCTTATAAATTTCCTGTCTCTCTATACCTGCTCAGTTGGCTGAAAACAAGCAATCATGTTAAGAAGATAAAGCCTTTTAGTGGCTTATAGGATGCAAGCTTCCATTTTGAATTTGGAAGCGTTTGGAGGCTGCATGAACATCAGTCTGTTTGCTTTCCAGGGCAGAAGGAGTTCAACATCCTTTATTAAAAGTCTCCTGTGTCATTCTGCTAAGTTTTTTGCATTGTATTGTGGTGGCAGAGAGGCATTAATCAAAATCTTCTCAGTTTTAGTTAATTAGATGACTCCATTTTTAACCATGTTGTGGCAGGGGGACCTATGGATGGGTAATTCATGAGTCTGACATGACAATACTGAACTTTTTGTCAACTAGTCAAATAACTGTCTGAAAACTCTTGTCACATTTTAAGGTGGTTCAAGGCAAGAAAAGTGAATTTGGGCCTTGATCTGGGGAAGATGTTATTGGAGCGAGCCTAGGTTAGCCCAGCTGATACTCTTTTTTTGGTTGGTATATCCTTGCTACCATAACATAAGAAATTATTCAATCAGTGGGCACGTTTGCACAAGAGAATGGATAAAAAGAATTCTTTTCTTTGTAAAACAATATGTAGTCTGTATTAGCAGCCACGATTTCGAAAGCTCCTGACTGCAGCTGTCAAGCAAGAAATGCAAATAACAACTCTAGGCTGGTTTAAAAGTTACAGCTTTCTAAAATCCTGTTTTCTGTAGAGTTGCCATGTTTCTTGTCTTTTAGTAACTCTATTCTGCCATAAGAAACATGTCAATTGTCTGTGCAAATCTAGGATTAATGATGTAGTGAACAGATGCACTGCAGAAGCAACAGACAGTAACATTTTTTGCTTAACAGAATAAATTGTAGGTAGGGTTTGAGACCACAAGTAAAAAGTGAAGGAGAAGGAGGTGAGGTTTTATGAAACAGCCTAATGGTTCTGAGCATGATTCACAATCTCTCCACCATCTAAACCCCTGGATAATAATGAAGACACATATATATGCATAAATGTACACACAGAAACACAAAGAAATTAAGCAAAATAGCTGCTTTTGTGGTAAAACTGACATTAAAACATCATCAATCACCACCAATGATCAAAGCTTGATCATATATTTTAACTGCTAATTGCTGGACCAGTACAAACTGGTACTCTAATCCTATTGCCAAATCTATGAATGTTGTTGAGAATCATGGTACATCTCAGGTAATCTGAATGTGAGTGAAGGCAGTAAGGAAAGCTTAACGGCATCGAAGGGTAATTTTCAGATAAAGGAGCAACTAGAATAGTGCTAAAAATTACTGATACTCACGATTTGTGTGGCACACTAATCACCAGGTGGTGTCAGGAAAAACTAGTAGGCCTGTCATGAAGTATAAATAATTTTATTTTCTTCTGAAGTGAGGAGTTTTTGGTTGTATCAGCTCTGGTAGAGCAAAGCTAGGTTAAGGTCCAGACTCACACCTGAAATTAGATCTCTACATGACAGGCAGGTGTCTGTCTACACTTCAGTTACAGTCAGAGGAGACCTAATCAGCACAGTCAGTGGAGTCCCAAAAGCCATTTGGCTGGTCTAATGCATGTGTCTACCTCAGGGTCAGATAAATAGTTCTCTAGACTTCTTTGCCTGCATTGAATCAAGTTTAAAGGGAGTCTGGCCCTCTAGCTCACAATTTGATTTGCAAGATACTAAAATTCCTGTATCTGAACGTGCAGATGAATCCTGCCTAATGCCTGTTTTTGGTTTTTGTTTGTTTGTTTGTTTTGTTTTTAATATCTTTAGTTATTTTGAAGTGGCAATTCCCAGGTGATCTGTGTGCCTGTGTGCATTAAGATGCAGCAATGAAACAGCTCAGGCACAGCATGACCAAGACATTTACCTGGAGCAGCATTCTCACTGTGGTGTTACAGGTACTGCTGTTGATATTGCAAGGCTGTCAAAAACTACACGCTGCCTTGATTGCTGTGCAACTGCAGGTTTTCAGGAAGATAATAAACAGCATTATTTTTCCCGAGCTGAAAGATAGTTCCCCCATTTCCACATTTCTCTTGTTCTGATAATGCTTGCTCTCTCCTTCAAACTCATCTTGCAGCTTATCACACTTAAATGAAATTCCTTACATGCATACTTACAAATATAGATCTGAGATAGAAAACCAAGGCCAGTGCAATCAAAGTGGAGTACTGAAATACAAGTACCTCTTCAAAACTTGTAGCAAACATGTAACACAATCAATAAAACCCACCTTACAGCAATCTAAACACTTTTTATTGTATGTTAAGGGCTGTTTTATTTGGTTTCCTTTTTTTTTCCTTTTTTTCCAGAGAAATCACTTTGTAAAGAACAAAAAGCAGCAACTGCTGCCAAACAAATGTTATTCAAAATAACCTGCAGTCAGAGCTTTTTATCTTTCCTCATCTTAAATGAGAAAAATCTCAAGTGAGAGCATACATTGTCCAAACAGATTGCTTGACCTCCTGTAGTACAGTACACCAGGAAGAAATGAATGGAAATTGTCTCAAGTTTTCATAAAAGCTTATGCTGTCCTTGAACAAAGTGCTAGCAAGGAAGCATTATGCTCAATGAAATTGTTTATTTCTGTGAAGTCTCCAGGCCAATGCATTTGTCACTGATTGCATGGAATAAAAGGCACTATTTTTACTGAAGACAAAAAGGGCCAAAACTTGGGCCAAAACTGCTCATTGCATTCACATTTAAAATAATGAGATGTGCCAAACTCTATGTAGCAATTGAAAATAAATAATGAATCTCCACAACACCCTGTTCTGGTAGAAGTCTATCCTATCAGCCAAATCCTTTCGTTACATAGACTGGGAACAAATACAGTAATTGAGAGATGAAATCTCAGGAGTTTCTACAGCCAAATTTTCATTCAGATCTCTAAAAATGACCCAAAACCCAAACCTTCTCCAGCCAGTCATTTTTGTATCCTATTTCTTCAAAGGTACTTTTATAAATACACCCTTTTTGGTGTGAGCTAGAGCCCATTAAACCTGGAGAGTTATAAAAGAACAGCAATGACATTGTTAGCTCTAGTAATCAACTTGCAAACCCAGACTATCTTCATGACATCAGTTCCAACGATTTTAACAATCTTGTTGTTTTTCCACTGACATCAGTGTATGCTGGGAGAGGGAAAAGGAGTACAAGTGGGTGATGTTAGGGCTGTTTTGCAGAACAGCACCACAGAGCATAAGATACTGCACACATCTGTAAGACTAAGTAATTTCCCACCTGTCACAGGAGACAGTCAAATCCAAAGCTTAAATCTTTGATATACCCTGAGGTTCCATCATTTAATCTCTCCTGGAACACCAAATTGTTCATTTCTCATTAGTTGTCCTTTATGCAGCGAGTTTTCAATTAAACTGGGAGTAGTGTTACGCTCCTTACTTTGTGATATTAGCCCCCAAAGATTAATAGATTGCTTGTAATTTCTGAATTACCATCTGTGTTCTATTACGCTCTCATCGTTTGTTCTGGTTATGAAACCAAAACAGAAAGTGTCTTATGGAGAGTGGCAGTAGCTATCTGGATCCCTAGGGGAGCTGTTTTGGTAGCAAGAATGGCCAACTCAGTCTGAAAGCAGTGATAAACCTAAGTGCTTGCAATGGAAGCCTACAGCTCCATGGAGGATGCCATCCAAATTTCAGTTCAATTTACTGGCTCCTGAGCAATGCAATCCAGGTGTCTTTCTGCACTATCATCAACTTCGTCAGTTATTTTGGTGGTGTTAAAAAAAGAGACTGGAAAGACAAGAAGAAAAAACAACTTAGAATTCTACAAAAGTCTCATTTCCAACGCTAAGTATTCTGAAGAGTCAATAGTAAATTATTTTTTTGGAAAATATTTTCTTAAAGAAGGCATATTGTGTCATTAAACTTATCACCTTGCTTTTATCATTCCTTTTTCATATTTACACTTGGAAATACTATAACTACTATGCAAATGTCCTAGTAACTATGCTAAGATCAAGTATCTGCTGTCAAATTTTACAGGTTTTAGAAAAAAAATGTATTAATATTCAAAATCTTGTCACTGAAAGAAGCCTTACTTGGGATATTAGTGAAATAATCCATCCTGTAACTGCCTGAGGTTTGAAAATAACTCCCCCTATACAGAAGCTAATCTATAATAATCTACAATAATAATAATGTTGGAATTTCCACATAAATACTTAGTAATGGTTCATATCCTATGATGTGGAACAAGATGTGTTGAGCCTGACCTACCAATTCCTGTTACTTGAAAGGGACTGAACAGCTATAAGTATGAAAGAGGTAAACAGCCAAACACCTGAAAGCTGATAAAAATGAAATGAAACTGCTCTCCACCTGTCAGCACTTTCTACAACAAATATATTCCCACATAGAAAGTACAATGACTCATCAATTGCCTCAAAGGGAACATTTAAGATCCAGCCTTTAGGTATAGCTGTAGTTACAGCTCAGAACAGTGATAGCTCAATCAAGATGGACAGTTACTGGCAGGTAACTCCCACTGAGTTCACACCAGCTGTTGTAGCCCAAACAATGTCCAACATGGCCAATCATCACCTCCAAGGCTCTGCAAGGCCCTACTTATCTGTCATAGTCCATGATCACTGATGTTATTAATAGAATCTCTGTAATTTTTTATTTTATTTTTTTTAACAAGACAAGGGTTTGTTTTTAAGAAGTCAGCTACTATTTGATTTTTTTTGTCCTGCAAGCTCTGAGGCCTCCAATACAAGGAG
This sequence comes from Chaetura pelagica, assembly GCF_000747805.2. Taxonomy (NCBI): domain Eukaryota; kingdom Metazoa; phylum Chordata; class Aves; order Apodiformes; family Apodidae; genus Chaetura; species Chaetura pelagica. The sequence continues at coordinate 830,810 of NW_009953960.1, forward strand.
GACATGGACCTGTCAGAGCGCGTGCAGAGAAGGGCTGCAGAAATCTTAAGAGGGTTGGAGCACCTCTTCTATGAAGACAGGCTGAGAAAGTTGGGGTTGTTCAGCCTGGAAAAACAAAGGCTCCAGGAAGACATTATAGCCACATTACAGTACTTAAAAAAGGCTTATAAGAAAGCTGAAGAGAGACTTTTTACCAGGATCTGCAGTAACTGGACAAGGGGCAAGAGTTTTTAACTGAAAGAACATACATTTATTTTGGAAATAATTTTTTACAATGAGGGTGAAGACACACCAGCTCAGGTTACCTTAAAAAGTTGTGGGTAGAGTGACAGAGCACTGGGACAGGCTGCTCAGAGAGGCTGTGGAGTCTCCTTCTCTGGAGACATTCAAAACCTGCCTGGACATGTTCCTGTGTGATGTGCTCTGGGTGACCCTGCTCTGGGAGGGAGGTTGGACTGGATGATCTTTCCAGGTCCCTTCCAACCCCTGGGATTCTGTGATTCTGTGATCCCTGGAAGTGTTCAGTGTCAGCTTGGACAAGGCTCTAAACAACCTTACATTTAGCTGAAGATGTCCCTGCTCACTGGAGGGGGATTGGAACTAGACGATCTTTGAAGGTCCCTTCCAACCCAAACCATTTTGTGACTCTTGGATTCTATATAATTGAGGGACTGATTAAATTTCTACCTTGAAGATATGGCAAGGGAGGAAAAAAAGTGTAAAATATATATTCCAGGTGACTATTTTTTAAGTTTTTGAGTGGGCAGGAATTTCAGTAACTCCATTTTGGGATCTGACGCTTCTAAATAATCAGATAAAGTAACTAAGTAAACAATGCAGAATTCAGATAAGAAGAATATACAATATGATACAATAACTTGGCCAGAATGTTTCTTAATTTTGGCACAGTCCAAGGATGTCTAAAGTACTACTTCATAACAAACTGCATATCCTCTGTATATCTGGAAGAAATAGGCGTACAGTAAATGCTATAAAGAAATTCTCACATCAGCCAGGGGAATAAGCATCCAGACTTTTTATTTCTGATATTTTAAGTTTTGGCTCATCTCAATTAAAATAGGTTAGAAGTCAATTTCACAGCTGTTGGCTTTTAAGATCTCACAAAAATGATAATTCACTGCTGGGCAATAATTTACTTCAGTGCAACCATTCCCAGGATAAAGCTGACACATTGTAAGCCTCTCTCTCTCTACCCCTCCCTCACACCCATTCTTCTGTAAGGCAGGGCTGGGGAAGGGACACTGTTTCTTCTTCTTGAAAAGCATGGGCAGGAAGAAGGAGATTACAGAACTGTTCAGCTCATCTACAGCCACCTCTCATTGGCATTGTTTCCTAGGCATAAAGTGAACATGGGCTTTCCTTGCCTTTTCTGCTGAGATCTGAACCCTCCTTGTCCTTCACTTTCTCTATACTCAATATTGGCAGTAGTCATAGAATCAGAGAATCCTAGTTGGTAGGTTGGAAGGGACCTGGAAAGATCATCTAGTCCAACCCCCCTGCCAGAGCAGGGTCACCCAGAGCACATCACACAGGAACGTGTCCAGGTGAGTTTGAATGCCTCCAGAGAAGGAGACTCCACAGCCTCTCTGGGTAGCCTGTTCCAGGGCTCTGTCACTCTCACAGTAAAAAAAAAATATTCTGATATTCACCTTGAACCTCCTATGCTCCAATTTGAACACATTACTGCTTGTCCTATCACTGGTCATCACTGAAAAAAGCCTAACTCCATCTCCCTGACACTCACCCTTCATGTATTTGTAAACATTGATGAGGTCATCCCTCAGTCTCCTTTTCTCCAAGCTAAAGAGACCCAGCTCCCTCAGCCTTTCCTCATAAGGGAGATGTTCCACTCCCTTCATCATCTTTGTGGCTCTGCACTGGACTCTTTCAAGCAGTTCCCTGTCCTTCCTGAACTGAGGGGCCCAGAACTGGACACAATATTCCATGTGCAGCCTCACCAAGGCAGAATAGAGAGGGAGGAGAACCTCTCTTGACCTACTAACCACCCCCTTTCTAATGCACCCCAGGATGCCATTGGCCTTCTTGGCCACAAGGGCACATTGCTGGTCATGCTCATCCTCTTGTCCACCAGGACCCTCAGGTCCCTTTCACCTACACTACTCTCCAGCAGGTCAGCCCCCAACCTATACTGGTACATGGTGTTTTTCTTCCCCAAATGCAAAACTCTACACTTGCCCTTGTTGAACTTCATCAGGTTTCTCCCCGCCCAAATCTCCAGCCTGTGGCATCCCATGGGAAGACAAACCTGAATGCAAGTCATTCCAAGACTGAAGCTTGAGAAATATTTTTATATAAAATCTTCTTGTTCTTGATTACAATATTTGGACTATATTTATGTTTTGAAATTGATCCTAAGCACCTTCCTGAGGAATCAGGCATCCTTCAGTGGAATTTGTTTTTCAAGTAAAGGTTAAAAAAATTATACTGGAAACCTTAGACATGTTTTCAAGTGGATAATTAAACCAGATTGTCCCCAAGGGTAGTGGCCTTTAGTGCAAATTGGTTGCTAGTACATGTCTATTTAATAGATGGTATGTTATTTCTTTCAGGTTTATTTGGCTTGTATTCGAGTGCATGGAACTGAAAGTGAATTTGGTAACAGGTATTACCTAAAGTTAGATGGACATGGGTTGGTCGTGTGAGTGTGTTCTGGTTTGGCTTGGTGGGATTTTTGGTAGTGGGGGAAGGGCCCCAGGAATGGCTCCCATAAGAAGATGAGAAGCTCCCCCTGCTCCAAAACCAGCCAAGGAGCCATTAGAGGGACAATAGATGAACCTCTTCCATTAACATATGAAAGAACAGCTATAACACCTGCAGAGGAGCACTTAAGAGAGAAGAGCTGAGCTGGAGAGGAGGGCAGTGCTGGTGGTTGGTGAGGAAGGAGGGAAGAAGGTGCCCAAGCAGAAGTTTCCCTGCAGCCCATGGCGAGATGGCAGCTCTGCCCCTGCATCCATGGGGGAACGTGGTGGGACATTCCCTGAAGGAGCCAGGAGGGGTGAACTTGGATGTTGTGGCCAGAGGATTTGCTGCCTGAGGGCTCTGACTGTGCAGCTTTGGAAGCCCCCGGGCCAGGGGAGTTT
>NW_009953960.1:834093-844818 GCF_000747805.2 Chaetura pelagica
GGGGGTGGGGGGGGTGGGGGTGGTAACATGTGCAAGCCCTGCTCTGGGTGTGTCTGTGTCCTGTGTATGTTTGATTGGTGTGAAATTAAATTATTATTTTTTCCCCAAGTTGAGTCTGTTTTGCCCGGGACCCTCCTTGTCCTTTGTCTCAACCCAGGAGCTTTGTCCTCCTCATCTGAGTGTGTGTGTGTGGGGGGGTAGTTGAGTGGGTGGCCATGGGGCTGCTCCTTTGTTGGCATGTTGGGCCCAAGTCATGACAAAGTGAGAATGATGGGGCAGAGGAGTACACAGTCCTGGATCCTCAAATTCAGTCAGAGGCTGCACTTGGACATAAGGCTCAGTAATGTGATGCAGAGCTCCCCTGAAATGCAGCAAGAGGGGGATGCCAAAGGGCTTGGTTCACTTCTGTGAGGAATGAGGAAATTTTGCCCATATCTGGTGGGATTCATACATCTTTTCAGAGCAAATCTAAGTTCAGCATTGCAAAACCTGAGCATCAAGTCATTCAGCTCAGCTAGTATATAACTGACTTCTTTCTGTTGGGAAAAAAAAAAATCTCTCTATTTGTATAACAAGTGGCAAAATGATGCCTTGATCTCAATTAGTTGCTAATGTTCTATGAATGCTCATTGTTAATAACCACCGTCCACAGAGGCCTGGCAAAGGGTCAGATAAAAGAGAATCTGGATTTCTTTCAAACCTGATAAAACTGTGTTTCCAGTACCAGCTCTAAACATTATCCAAGTTTACATTTCCTCTTCCAAAGACTACGATTTCAGCAGTAATAAATTCACACAGCTCTCACAAAGCCACTGGGATCATGCATGTACAAAACTAACTGGTAATACCCGAAGCACATCCATTTCCTTCAACGTGATTTTCACATATTTTCCCCAATGACTGCCTTCCATTCATTTTTAAATAAGATATTAAAGTAGATCATATGCCATCTGCCTTCAGCCTTACCCTCCATTACCTACGTTGGACATGGTTAGGTTTGGAGAGGTCTACGACTGTAATTAATGTATTCCCAGTAATCTACCCAACATGGTGACAGCCTTTGTTTTATTATGAGCAGCATCCTGTCTATCAAAGTATGATTTGATGCAAATTATCAATTACTGTTTTCCCAGTGTGTCGCTGGCAAAGTACTTTTAGATGGTGAGACATGAATGCCATTACAGAAACAGTTATTCCTGATGTGGATGAACATGCCTTAACTGTAGACCACTTCTAAATTAAATCAAAGGGAAAAAAAAAAAAGCCATTTCAAAGAGTCAAACATCTGCCCAATTCCAAAGGGCAGCATCAGAGCACTTAAACAAAAACACAGCAGGGAATTTAATCATGAGAAAACTGAAGAGAAAGAAGATTTTGTATGGGCACAGCTAGTTTTAGTTCTTTCATGGCAAAAATAAAGGGGTCAGAGAGATCAAGAGGTCACCCATTCATGGTTTTAAAAAAAAAAAAAAAAAAGAAAGAACAAAAAAGGACTTTTCTGTAGTCTACTATGCAGTGTTAGGAAATGTCCAGATCAGGGTTTCCCCACCCTGTATTCTACCCACCTTGAAGAATAAAGAAAACAAAATCCTTGGGCTTCAACCTCCCAGCCAGCTTTTATCATAATCCATATTATTCGCAAAATAGACTGGAGGTGACTTATGTGGTGACCTCTCACCACAATTCCAAACGAGTCTTAATGAACTGGGGTAATTCATTCCTCCGGCAGAGCTTATGAGATAAGGCAAGACAGCACTGGTGGACTCAGCAGACTGAAATGTTAATCTTTTGTAGTCCCTGCTCCTGAGGACCCCCAGGTCAAATTCTGGTGTTGCAGAGAAGTAGCAGCGGCTTTGTTTGGAGTTGGAGAAGCATGGTTCTTGATTTCAGTGTTGCCATTCACTTTGCAGAATGTAGTGTGTGTGTGTAAGTCAAAACAGCCTGCAAAGGTATTTATAACCATACAACAGAACTATCTGTTGAAAGTCAGAGAACAAAGGCTTAAAAAAGCCAGGGAGTTTAAGGAGGGTGAAATAAATAAAAAAAAAATAATAAAAAAGACAATAACACTGTGCTCCCAACCCACATTTGTGGTCATTGTCTTTCTCTCTGGGTCATTAAAAATCCACTGGGCCATTACTTCAGAAGTTGGATGGGAAGAAACCCCAAGTGAACTGGCTTTGATTATTCATTACAAAACAGGGATGCATTTTTTTTTTCATCCTCCATTAGTGGCAGAAAAGCATGATTTGTCTTATCAAATGTGATAGCATGTAAACATCTCCCATTTTCTCCCTTTCCTGCTCCTAGACAAGCTAGCTGCCCCCCAACTCAGGTGCATAGAGGAATTTATGGTGTTACTTGCTCAGAATCAGAACAAAAAAGGTGCTGAGAAAGAAAAGGATGTGTTTAAATTGCAGTGGAAAAGTATGGAGAGGGGAATTGAACTGAAGTTCTCAGAGTTAATATTTCTGCCCTAATCATCCTGCTTCTGCCTTTCTTTCTCTTGCTTCTGGCATCACCTGCCAGGTGGCAAAAGTAGTGAAGAGGTCCTTGGACATCTGATCAAAAAACAAGAATGAAAATGGGAAAGTTAGAACCTGTGGTCTTGGCTGCAAATGAAGGAGTGGAGAAGAGTTATCAAGGAAAAGTTTAGGAGACTTACTGGGAAATGGAGAGTGGTCATAGAGTAAAGAAAAAAAAAAAGGTTTAAAGTTGATTACATGATTTGCCATTCTCTGTCTCTTTTTCAGGAAGGTAGCAAAGTAGGTGTGCAAAGGAAACAGTTTCCCTTATATAGTAGCAACAGGCTCCCAACTGCTGGAAAATTATAGTTGTATGGGGAAAATACACTGGGAAACTGCTCCTAGTTGTTATGACCTCAGCAAATTTGTCCTGAATGCGACACATTGGTGGCCAAGCAAGCCCAGCCTCCTGGCCAGGCCCATTTCTGAATTATTTGGAAAATGATACTGGTGTTCACAAGTACAAGTGTATTTCTGCTTTTGTGATCAGGGTTGATGAGGAAGGACCACTTCTGAGGCCCTGACAGTATGCACTGTCTTAAAGCCTACTTATTTTTCTGGTTCTTCCTCTTCCCTTGTTGAACTTGAGCCTGTTTGGATGATGAGCCACACAAAACACTTTTAACTGTCATGGAAACTATCCAGATTTCAGCTGACGGTGATCAGCTCTCTTGCACATTATTATTGTTGTTATTGTTATTATTAGTAGTAGTTTTTAGAAGTAGCCTCTGACTAATGCACCTGTGTGTGTGGATGTACACAGAATGAGAGCACCAGTTTTCCCCCTGACTTCAGTTATAATGTGACCTTTTTTTCCCTCAAATTAATTTCTGCAAAGGGGAAAGGAGAGAAAAGTTGTTTCCATCCAGGAGAGGATTCTGGGATGAGGTTTAGGCAGGCCTAAGTGCCATATCACACCAAACCACTGGGTCTTTCCTTTCAGTGGAATCCTCAGTGAATAACCATGATTTCTCACACAGATGCTTGGGTTGGGTAATTAGGGCAGTGACCTCCAGAAAAAAATGTCCCTACAAATGTAATGTCAGTTGTCTAAAGTCAGTACATCCTGCAGATGCTGTTCACTTACATGCATCTGTGAGATCAGTGTATGCTAGTGGCAAATAGGACCAACACTCTTTTTTATCATCTTTCTTAGTCTTTTTTTTCCTCTCTTATTATTTCTGTTTGTACTCAGCTGCACAGCTCACAGACTTACTCTCAAGCCTGATCCTACAACCAATTTGTGAATGGAAACCCAAACAGAACTGGCAACTGCATTTGAGTTTCCATATTAAGAAGGTTCCTCCTTTTACTTCTGGGTAATTAAAGCTACTTGTGGTTAGATTTTGTGCAGCAACAAGGAGGCATGGTTTCAACAAATTGATGGTTATTTTCTTTTGCAGCCAAGCATTTGAAGAATATTTCCACTGGGAAAGCAACTCGTGTCAATGCAAGCTAGTCATCTGAGTTTGAAGAATACTGCTTCTCTGAGGGCTGCAGTCCTACAAAATTATAGGGAAAGAATTTTCTTCTGCTGCTTCATTTTTATTACCTTCCTTAAACTGGATCTGTAATGACTTTTAGCAAAAAAAAAGGAGGGAAAGGAAGAAAGAAGAATTTGTACCGTGAAGCAATATACTTGGAGAGCTCAAATAAAATATACAGCTAGGTTATCTCAGAGTAATGCCCTATAATTATATCCATTCCTTTATTTCCTACAAGTTTGTATATTACAATCCACTAAACCAAAAGGCCAGATTGCTCAGCTACCTTGATCCCTTGCAGCCTACTTAGCCAGGGGTGAAATTACTTTAAATTCAAAGGCAATATGCTGATTTACAAGCAGAGGATCTTTCTCAGAGTACCATAAAAGTCTCTTTTGCTTTTGAATGGATGAGTGGTTAGATTTAGATTAGAGAACTTATATAAACACAAAAAGATAAACAGTTCCCATAGCCTTTTCTCAGATCATAAAAAATAATCGGATGCAGGGTTAGCTTTCTAAAAAGAACAATCTACAGAAAGAAAAATAAAGGAGCATCTTAAGCTGCTGTCACCACACTCTAAAGTGCCCACACAATAGGTTCACTTCAGAGTGAAACCAGTTCTCCTTTTGGTTCATTTGCTGACATTGTCTGCTGGGCAGCCTTGCTCTTTGCAAACAACGTCTCAGAAATCCTGAGTGAAAGGTTTAGAGCTGGATTGAAAAGCCAATCATTCATCCATTCCATGATCACAAAATTCAGGCTCCTGTGTGGCTGGTGGACAAACAACTACACTGAAAGCCAGGATGTGAGAAGGGCTGCTTGCTCCCAGAACGTGTGTCTGAACTTGGACCCCAAAAGTATTTAACCAGAAATTTGCCTAGAGGGTCTTGTGGCCATTTGTCTTTTCTGCTTCCGTCTTTCTCTGAAAGAGGTTCTGTTTGATGAATGATTGCTATCTGCCACCGTTCCCCTTAAGGTGAACCTTTATGCCCCTTAAAGTACATTGACTAAAAACCAGAAAGCAAAATAAAAGAAAGAAGAGAGAAAACATCTCTAGCAGGAAGTATTGGATGTCCAGGAGAGAAAACCTGGGTCTCATTCATTGATTTGCTATTCAAAACACAAGACTGTGCACTTAAACACCCCTGAAGCATCACATTTCACCTCTTCCTGACCAAAACATGGAGGGAGGTGCCAGAGTACTTGCTTCTGCACCTGTGAATGAAGAAACATCTATCTCCAGATACCAGGTCTTGGTGTGACCAGAGACCTTACATCACATCTGAGTATCCAGGTTGCTGACCCCCAAAAGTAAGATGTTGTCTGTGACCCTGTGACCCTGTGCCCATCTGGCTACTCTCTCCTGCTTGAGCATCTTGATGGGAAACACCACTCCTAGTAGAAGTGCAGCATGGGGGTGGGAGGTTCAGACCACTGGGAACTTGAAGTTAAGTCAGGTCAAAATATTGTTGCCAATGATGTAACTGTAAAAAAAAAAAAAAAGGCTTTGAGCATTAAATCTCCTTTGCTGTTCTAACTAAAAGTCCTTTCTCAGTAAAAAAAAAAATAAAAAATTTGGTTTCCTTTAAATGAAGTCTAGAAAGATACAAGAACAGTGAGCAGGACTCAGCCTAATGTGTCCAATTGACTGACTGCACTGGCAAAATCAAGTTTTGTCCACCATCAGCATTGCAGGGATGACCTAAGGACGATGATCTAGGAGCTACATATTGCATGAAGAGCCAATATTATTTAAAACTATATTTTCACTACAGAAGGAGTTGGAACTTTCTGCTTGATATTCTGACCCCAGATAAACTGCTTAGCATTAGCATTTCTACTTTACAGTCCCAGCTAAAGTATGAGCTGGCACAACTGTAAAGCTGTTGTGTCACTGGGCTCCCTAGAGACAAGATAAATGTTCCCTTCCTTCCTCAGGTCCCCCACCACCACCCTAGACTGAGGAGCCAGTCCAGTGTGTTCCCTCCTTCACTAAATTGCCACTTAGAGGAAGACACTGTTAAACATGGTCACTTCTGCACAGTGATGAAGTCGTCAGGGGGCCACTAGATAAGCCAGCTAAAGAGGGTCACGAAGGCTGTCCTTTACTTGATAGAATCATCTTAATAGCTTTCTAAAAACAGTGGGCCATCAAGTACCCAGACAATTTAATTTCACTTCTCAGCTGGAAAATAAGTACAGTAGCTGCTTTCATTCAGGAAACAGAGGAAAAAGGAGAAGTCATCTACCCATTGATTCATTTGTTCATTGGTTTCCTGTGTTGACTTTGGCATACTGTGGGCTGCAAAATTTCAGAAAACTTTCTAAGCCAACACATGGTGATGCTTTCCTCTACCACCAGTACTTCCCTTGTCTCCTTTGTAAGCTCTTAGGGTGTTTGGTTATCATGTGGTTCTATAGGAAATGTCTAGATAACATTCAGAGGTGACAGTCACCGCATGAAAGTTTTTCTGCTACTAGCCTAGTAGTGATAGTGACGTATGGAGTTGGGCACTTGTGTCTCCTCAAGATTTTGAAAAAATGCCATGCTGAATCACTTCTGAAATTTGTCATACATTGCAATAAAGGAAGAGCAAGTCGTAGTCTTCCAGAGTTTCTTGCAGACTTGGGCAGACTCTGACAGATTTACTGTTAAAGCATATTCTGTAGAGAAACAAAAAAAATCTGGCAGTGGTCCAGCTTTCCCCAGCTTCCTCATAAATGGTTCAGGCCAGACATTTTTTTATTTTCTTGTTAACTGGATTGAAATTATATTTCATTACACAAATGGCAGTGTTGGGATTTTGGCATAAATTTTGTGTGTGTGTGTGCAGCTTTTAGAAAGTTGCCACATAACTTAGATGAAGCAGAGATTTGCTTTCTGCTTTGCTCAGTGTTCAAACAGTGGGTCTGCAGACCCAGAGACCAACCACAGCAAAGCCACTGATCACTGAGAGGATAATGTGCATTGGCACCCGAGACAGAGACAGTCTGGGGTGGTGAGAGCAAACCTGTGATTTATCTGTTCAATTTGGGATATGTTGTATACAGTGACTTGGAGTTGTATTTGAAACATCTTTTGCTCCAGTGATGCACTTTAGCCAGTGCTTTGCTATTCCTACAGCTCTTCAGCCTCACATATAAGACTTGATAAGAAGACAGGGCTACATGTCTAGAAGTTCATGAAGAGGACTCCATCAGTGCTAGAATGAATGGCATTTAGAAATGCCATGAGAAGGAATTAATGTTCTTACTTGCCTTGATGGAACTGTTTTGACTAGTCAACAAAGGTCTGTGCAGTAATCAGGAAACTGAAATAATATTATCAATTATTGAGACAAAGAAAATTGTCCTTTCTAGTTTTCTAATCTACCATACATGTTTTTAAATCAGTGTGAACGTTTTCAAGTAAGTAAAGACAGTCTGGAAATTCCTTAAAGTGCTCCCACCAGTGTAGTACTGGCAGAATCTTTTATATGCTGTGCAACTTTTCAGACAGAAATCTCATCAAGGTACCAAATTAAACTGTCTTGCTGCTCTGTGACTCCTGAACTAGCAGCACGTCCCAGCTGTAGTGCATGTTATTAATAACACCCAATTGTCGGGAAAACAGTTTCCAGGTCATATTGTAAAGGCATCTAATTGGTAACAATGACTGACAGATTCCCTTTAAGGTTCAGGAAATAACTGGATGTGCCACACAATGATGCAAACTACAGAGACAGCCAAGATGAAGACCTAGTTTTGGTACAGCTGTACCTCACAAATACCCTTCTCAAAAGCCAAACCAAAATATTTACAGAGAATCTTAAACATCCAAATACTTTATTTTCCAGGGAGGAATAAATTGCAGGCAGCATAACAGGGGAATGAATAAATAATTTGGGTCACAGTCAATTATTATAATTAATCTATAATAACTAGCTAACCAAACATAAAGTAAAGGTTAAGTTTCCAGAGGTGTTGAGATAGTATTGATATGACCAAATTAAGACCACCTTAGATTCCCTCTTTAACCTTTGGAGAAACAGAGGCGTAGCTACATGGTTCATCATATCTTAAGGTGACACCTGAAACAGCTGTGACCAGACACTCCTTTAATAGCACCTCTTCCTTAGCACCAAGCATGGATAGAGTTCAAGGTGCCCATCTTTGGTGGAGACATCTAAGCCTAAGCAAGATGAATTCCAGCCTTTGAGGATGAAAGCCCTGTAATATGTGGTCCACCCAGAAAGGTGGGTGGAAGGATGCACTGCCTATATACCAGGGGGAGAAGTTTGATACCCAAACTGTACCAGATGATGACTTCTCCCTCAGTGGTGACAGCTTCATGTGCAGAGATAACTAAAAAGCACACTAAAAAGCACTGTTTGAATTGCTTCTGTTTACTGCTCAGCTTATTAAACTAACCTGCTACCAATTTTGCATATTAAGGTGTAACCTATAGCCATCTGGGAGCCTTCCAGGCAGTCTCCAGGGACAAAGCAGACACTTGGGATCTGAACAACTTCTCCTGGGATAAGTACTGAGCTGGATGTCTACGTCCCATGAGTACAACATCACTTCCAGTTTGAGGACAGAAAGGGATTTAAGCAGTACACAAATATAGTTGTCTCCTGCAGCAGGGGGAATTTCATAGAGTGCCTCAGCTCATCATCTGCAAAATGATTTGGAGATACATGGGCTCCAAAGTCAGAGGGATCTCTCACCAGTCCTCAACACACCAATGAAACAGATATTACCAGGAGGTACATTAAGCCTTTTTGAAAAAATATCTTCTCTTGTTTTAAAGAACCAGAATCTTTGTGAGCCTGCCACCTCCCCTGGTAAGGTGTTGTAATGCTTAATTACCCTCACTGTTAGAAAATTGAACATCCCTTCAAGGTTGAACTTTTTTAACTTCATCATCCGGCCAATGAATCTTGTTACGCCTTAGTTTGCAAAACTAAAAAGACTTCACTGTCTAAAAGTTTATCTAGGCTTTGGTGTTTGTACACTGAAGCCAAGCCCCTGTCAATCTGCACTTTGATAAACAGCAGATGGTGAACTCCTTAACCTCCACATCATGTAATCTGTTGACCTGGATCTTAGTTTTGAGCTTCCCCTCAATACTCTGAAGGTCTCCTCCATTGCTCTCCAACTCCTTAGAGGAGAGACAGGACAGGATGACTGCAAAGCACCCTGGGTCTGGGACACACGTGGGGGGATCATGGTGGTCTGGTAATGTTTGACCTCAACACGCAGAATGGCAACTATGCTTGCTTGTTGGGTTTCACTTGCTGTCTTAACAACTCTCCTCTATTCCCATCTAAACCTCATCAGGGCCTGTTCTTCTCTAGTAAAATCACACAGTTTTGCCTATTTTAAGGTAGATTATATGGTCTCCATAAAAAATATCAGATTTTTCACTGCCTCTTTCTCAGATTTTAACTGTACTTAATTTCTCCACACACACAAGACACAGAGATTAATTTTTATATTATATGATTTTAAAACCCCATATATTTATCAGACTTAAATTTACTGCCACACACTTTCATTGGTTAACTTACTTGTCTTGCTTTGCTAATACAGTTCCTGACAGGTTCAATGGAAAAAACCTGATTAATTCTCTGAGTACAAAACTTTTTCTACACAAGTTCAACTAATCACACACCTTTTCTCTTTGAATTACTGTTTCAATCTTCTTACTCTTATGTAGAGTCTTTCCTCAACTATATCAAATCTCATCATTTCATTCATCAAATGTCTCTGAATACTGAACACATTATTATAACATTATTTCACAATATTTTAAATATTATTTTTATAGCTGGCAAACCTACAATGTAATATTTGCCTGCCTTTGTGACTGTCATTGATCTATTATCTATAGAAGTTTTCATTCTGTGCTACCAGAATCAACTTTTTTTACTGGAGGTGAAGATTTGCAGGCACTCAGCAATCAGGAAAACTCAGAAAAAACCTGCAATCAGCTTTCTCAGATTCAACATGTTTAAGAGCCTTGAAGTCTAGCCTTGGTTGCAATTAAAATTATGAAATCCAATAGCAGGGCTGTAGAAAAGTTACATCCCAGCACGTACATTGGTATGTGCTGCCCCTCTGCTCTGGTGAGACCCCACCTGGAGCATTGTGTCCAACTCTGTGGTCCCCAGCATAAGAAAGACATGGACCTTTTGGAACAGGTCCAGAGGAGGCCACAAAAATTATCAGAAGGCTGGAACCTCCCTCCTGTGGAGAAAGGCTGAGAGAGGTGGGGTTGTTCAGACTGGAGAAGAAAAGACTCTGGGGAGACCTTATTGCAGCCTTTCAATACTTAAAGGGGGCCTATAAGAAAGATAGGGACAGATTTTTAGCAGGTCTTATAGCAAGAGGACAAGGAATGGTGGCTTTAAACCAAAAGAGGGCAATTTTAGACTAAAGGAAAAACTATTTTACAATGAGGGTGGTGAAACATTGGAACAGGCTGCCCAGAGAGGAGGGACAACCCATCTTCCAGATGCCCCATTTCTGCAAACATTCAGGGTCAGGTTGGATGAAGCTCTGAGCAACCTGAACTAGTTGAACATGTCCCTGCTCACTGCAGGGGGCTCGGATTAGATGAGCTTTAAAGGTACTTTCTAACCCAAACTATTCTGTGATTTGCTGATTCTATGAGGAAGGAAGAAGGCTGGTTGTTTTCATAAGAAGTGGTGCCTCTTCTAGAATTTTTC
>NW_009953960.1:844859-846270 GCF_000747805.2 Chaetura pelagica
ACCCTGAAGTATTATTCATCAACTCAGGTGAGATTGCATCTGCAAAATCTGCACAGTAGCAATTCCTGGGAAGAGCTGGCAGCAACACAAACCTGACTGGGGCCCTGCAACTCTAATCAGCTTCACGATGCTGTGGGCAATGCAAGTCCTGATCCCAGTGATGGATGATTCCCCAACTGCTGCTACAGGCACTGCAAGAAGGGCTTTGTAAAGGCAGGAACCACGTTCTGGGGAGGGATGAAAATGGAGACAGTGGATAAATATATATAAAAAAACCCCGAGGAAGACAGGCTGAGGGACTGATAACCAAGTGGGGTTACAGGTTGTAACAACTTCCAAGTCATGACATGAATAGACATCTATGTGCAAAAGAGGAAGGGAGGTAGGGGGAAGGAAGGAAAAAATATAAGGTGCAATGGAAATGGAAAAAAATAATCTTGAATAATAATAAATATATTGTTATTGTTATCATTATTGTTATAATCATTATTAATATTATTACTATTATTATTTAATAGGTGGAAAGTAGGAAAAGTGATGTCTGTGAAAAAAGATGCCACAGCAGAGAGGTCATGGGTAATAAATAGAAGTGGCAAATTCAAATTCTGGATGTTTAGATTTGGTAAGAATAGTCTCCTTCCTGTCAAATTAGAAACTAAGGACTGGTGGAAAAGGAGTACTTAAGAAAGAGATCTGGGTTCTCCCTTTACTCTGAGAATGTCTCTGCCAACATGCAGCCGTGGGCAAGCTTTTTTAATATAGTGAGTCTCTTTCCTGTTTTGCATAAAAGATAAAAAAGTCAGGCACACCAAGGAGTTTATAGACATGACTTATATCCACACAGTATCATTTTTAAAGTACCTAACCGTTATGGGATAATTACACATCATAACAACACTGTGAATAAATTGCATTTGTTTTGCTAGAAAACAGGAAACTAAGGCACAAGAAATGTGACACTAGAATTTGGGCATCCAGGCACATGTCACAATCAATACTGCAAGGCTCCTAGTTTAGACTGGCTGTCTGATTCTTCAGCAGTTCATTGCAATAGTGTGGAAACAGGATTTTCCTGAGAAGGGATTCCTGCTCTATTTTAAAAATGCCAAGAATGTAAAATAGGAATTTCTGTAGCTATAATGCAAGTGATCATAGTCTGACACTGCATTTTTCTTACCAGCATCAATACCCACCACCTCCTGCAGGAGCTAAACCAGCTTGGATTTCAGCTGCAAGCCTCTCTCTGGTACTTCTAAAGCTTGCTGGCCTCAGTGACCCCACAACACTTCACCTCCGCATTTCCCAGCCAGCCAGCATGAACTCAGCCTAGCTTCAACCAGCATCCTGGCCCCTCCTATGAGTTCTGGGCTCCCTTGTCTGCCTGGAGTCTTTTAAGGGATTCTTCCTGCTG